>NC_135081.1:27444450-27541950 GCF_051107435.1 Chaetodon auriga
GGAGAGCGCGGTCCGATCGGCGACGGGGGCGTCAAAGGCCGAGCGGGACCCAAAGGAGTCCAGGGTCCCTCTGTGAGTGACAGCTGCAAACCTGAAGGACTGTTCATGTCATCAGGATGTTAAAACCGGAGATGATCCTGAATTTGATCTCCTGCCTGATCTGAAGAGCCGTCAAAGGGTTTAAAAGCTTTTTCGAGAAATCACCTCAAGTGTTTCAGGACTGATCTCACCTGCTTTTTTCACCACACACCCACAAACACTGTTCAGAGTGCAGCTCAGATCAAGCTTCCCTCCTGTGAAGGTCTTTCTCTGTCGGTCTTCAGTCTTTGTCAGCCGTCACACAGCTCAGAAGTGACGCATGTTAATATAACATCTTTAAATAATACAAATAAAGCATCAGAAAGGTCCACGTGTACATCATGATGCTTTAGTTTTCATGCAGTTCACTTTCCAGAGGGTTTAAACCTGGTTTTCAGATGAACTGACGTGTTGAAGTTGGTGTTGTGTAGCAGAAGATGACCTGAGCGCTCTCTGTCCCGCAGGGTCCTGGTCTGACTGACGAGCAGGTCCTGCAGCTCTGCAGGGGCGTGGTCACAGCCCAGATCTCCCAGTACGCCGCCTCCATCCGGGCCAAGTGCTCCCAGGGCTGCCCCATCAACAACCGCACGCTCATCGGGCCCCCGGGACCCCGAGGGATGTCGGGATCTCCAGGCAAGCCTGTAAGTCCCGCTCCAGCCTCACAGCTACGATGGTGGAGGTGGTTCTTAGTTCAGGTCTCCAGACTTCAAGAGGAAACATATGAAGGTTCATCTTCTTCACATGATATTTTATAATGACCAGAAATGTCAGTAAAACCCAGAGAAGCAGGACACATGACTACAGATCACTTTCTCATCCATTTTTCAAAACATAACATTAATATTTTTTCAGAAAGAGGATTTAACGTTTGGATTTCATGAGCTTGTGAGCTTTGCGAGCTGGTTTCCTGCTGCAGGAAGACACTGCTCACCACAGTTTGAAGTAAACAAGTCTCCGAAACGTTGAGATGAAAGATTTAGAGCTGCCTTATCACATTTGGTGGCAGAAGTGCAGGTTCAAGGTTCAGGTTAACAGCCGTCATACGATACAGGAAAATACGATAAAAGAAAACTCTGTATAATATGTGCAAAGTCATGTAATATGTAAGTTATAGTATAAAAAATACAACATGAACACATTATGATACAGCCAATAAATGAATTCCTGCTTTTTTCATCATCCTGCAGTAAAACACAAAGAAGAATCCTGAGACAACCTTATCAGAAGTTACTGTGTGACTCCCTGCTCTATGAATTAAGGTCTAATGTTAAACACCACCTCCGCCTCCACCTGTCAGGGTAAAGCAGGAAAAGCCGGAGCCAAGGGAGCCAGAGGTGTTCAAGGTGACCGAGGACTGGAGGGACAGGAAGGTCCGCCGGGAAGCAGAGGTCAGATCAGATCTTTGTACAATCTTCATTTTAATAGATCCTGTAAATCTTCTCATTTTCAGGCTCAGTTTACTTCTTTTCAGTCGAATAATTCACATTCAGACTCCAGACGTTCGTGATTTGTCTCCTGACATTCGTGGAGTGAAGTGAGGAAACAATCGACCAGAAGTTTTCCCTCGCAGCTCCTGACCTGACCTGACTTCTGTAGTTTTGTAGCTTCTCCCAGAAGCTCTTTATGTTTCTCTCAACAGGTGAAAAGGGACCTAAAGGCCTCGCAGGTGATCCAGGTAAAGGCCTGCCAGGACCTGACGGACCACAAGGCCCGAGAGGTGCGACGCAGTTCTTCTGCTTTTCCATCACTTATTACACTCCACAAATCAGGCACTTTATACATTACATCATTTCCTCTCCGCAGGTTTTCCAGGTGACCCAGCAGAACCCAGAAACGGAATGGAGGGTCCCCGAGGTCCCCGCGGCTTCCCCGGTGCGGTCGGTCAGCTCGGCGCGGTCGGTATCGCCGGCGTGCCGGGATTCTGCGAGGCGCGGGACTGCAGCATTCACGCGCCGGTGATGCGCAAAGAGCAGGGTCTGGTCAAAGGACCCGTCAGCTCAAAGATGTGAACCCGAACACGAGCGACGAGAACCATCGTGAGGTTCTAGAAGGTTCACGTCCTGGTTCCTCTCATCGAACTCCAGCTGACGCCAGAACTGGGTTCAGAAATGAGCCGAACGTGGTTTTTTACATTTATGACAATCGTTTGTTTAAAAGCTGCGAACGATTCAATCCTTCATCGACTGTTGTTGAAAATGTCAGTGGGCCGGGTGGAGCACCGGGCGGAGCACCGAGAGGGGCCCCACCCGGCGGCGGGTTTGGAAACAAATGCGGAAACTGTGCATGAAGAGCCGGACGAGGACGCAGGTGAAGCTTTGACGTTTTAACCTCATAAAGGTCCAAACAGTTCTGATCAGGATGCAGTTTGATAAAAACACGAAATAGTTCCTTCAGTTTAGTTTTTGTTTTTTCCGGTAAATCAAGAAAAAAATAAAAAAAAATCTTTTATGTAAATATTCTGTAAAATATCTCAAATACATGTACTGTGCTCTGAAATGTGTTTCAGATAAACTGTCTGATGTTTTTTACGCTGAGTCTTCAGTTTGTCGCTCGTCACGTCTGAAAGAAAAATTCAGAAATATCCCAGAAAGATTCCATCTCAGAGCGAGCTGATTCCAGACCTCTGACTCTGCTGACCAAAAACTCAGTGACAGGTCTGTGAGACGATCGGGCAGTAATCTGATTACTTATCACCTTTCAGATTTTCCTCCAAACTCAAATGGTTTCATTTAAATAACTTCAAATTATCCAATATTTCACAGAAAAACTAGAGAAAAGAATCAAATTAGTTTCTTTTTCTTTCTTTTCCCATTAATCATCTGACGGCCCCTCAGATCGATCTGCTGACCCTTTGGAGGGGCCAGACCCTGAGGTTGAACCCATATGAAGTGTTTAAAGTAGCTCCACCTGCAGCAGCTCCTACAGTCAAATGCTGCTCTGACACTGAAGCTTCAGTACGAACAAACTAATAAAGTCACAGAGAATCAGAGACCAGACACAGGAGACATTTTACTGCACACACAGTACTTTTACTGCATGAAGCTGACAGCACTGCGGTACTTTTACTGCATGAAGCTGACAGCACTGCTGATTATTAAATACTGACCAAATATTTCTTGCTGATACAATTAAGCTCAAAATGACACAAAAGTGAATTTTAACGAGCAATTTTAAAACTTCTCAAAAGAGAAAAACCTTTAAGGAACTTTTAAATGGAGAATTCTGCTGTTTACACATATTTGGTGTTACTCTAAAGTCACATAATTTGTCCACTTTATCCTCTAGACCACATTCAGTAATACAAGATAAATATAAATATCTCAATAAATATCATATATAAACGTACTGTGGAAATAAACTACACGTCAGAATCTGTTAATAAATTCTGAGACAGATTACAGAAAATGGATTTTATTGCTGGATTTTATTTTATCCCCAACAGCAACAATGCAAGAAGAACTGCACACAAATGTTGGTCTATGCAGTATAAAATAACACATCAGAGGACAAACAGACATGAGTCAGTGCAGTCTGTCTGTCCGTCAGTAGTTCTGATATGTAAGCAATAAAAACAAAAAACACATGATTACAAATACATGAATACGAGTAGAAAATACAGTACAGAGAAGTACATAAGGTGCTGATTTTTTCATTCAGCTCAGAGTTTGAAAATTTTTTAGTAAAAAAATAATATTTTCAGTGTTTAAAAAACAAGTAAAGAACAAGAACCTTATTTCCCCAAAGCTTGCATAGTAATACTGCAGATCTGTGTTCTTAACTGACTGCTTTTGATGGAGCATCACTGTTTATGACCTGAAAGTGTTTCCCCAACGACAGCAGCAAAGCATCTGTCAGCAAACAGGACGCTTAATGCCCGACTTCAGCGATGTGATCAACAAGGTCTGCGGCAGTCGTGAAGCAGGAAAGAGCATCGTGAGAGCTTCAAGGTCCAATCTATGAGCCAGACTCGTTGATTTGAGGGACTAAGAGCAGCTGAAGGGTAAATTAAACCACTTAAAAATGTCTGACATCTTCCATCATCACAGAGGGAGAAACTTAAATATTTTCACATTAAAAAAAAAAAAAAAAAAGCTAAAAGTTTACTTCACTTATTGGATATTGCAGCTGTTCACATTCAATGTTAATTAGCTACAAAGCTAACACATTAATTTCAAATGAGCCTGATTTAAAGGTGCAGTGTGTCAGAACTGACCACCTGTCAGGGTCACTCCAAACAGACAGGGGGCAGCGTTCTGCCAGCGTGTTCGCTAACTGCTGCTCACTCTTGCTGTAGCTCCTAGCTGCCATTAGCCGTTTGGCTCAGTTGGCCGTGCAGCTAGTGGCTCTATCAGCTGACCGGATTGTTGGTATTTAAACCGCAGAGAACTGATCCAGGTTCAGCAGGCTCCCCGTGAACACAGTCTGATCAGGACCGAACACGTCCCAGACCAACTGAGGCCGGTTTTAGGAAAACTGTCCCGAGCGAAGTGGGCGAGCATCAGCGGCGTGCAGAACCAGAATGTCCTCACATTTAATTCAGTGAATTAAGACATTAATTCAACTAAAACTGAAGCTAAAGTGGGCTGTAATATCAGACTGTCGCCTCCTGTGGGGTAAACTGGTATTACGGACATGACGGGCTGCAGCTAGCTGGTTAGCATGCTAACGTCAGTAGATATCTCTGCAACAACACAATACACAGACGTCTTTGACTTCTTCACGTTCTGCTGAATATTCATTTTCTGAATGTTTTAGACTAAATTTCTGGCCGCGTCTGACACACTGCAGCTTTACAGGAGAGAAAATAAAGGCTGAGATCAACTGTGACAGATAACCGTCGTGTTCTAGAAAGAAGAGTGTTATTAAAGTGCAGGTAAAGCTACATCTTTACACATGGTTTATCTTAAGGAAGGAAATAGCTTATATTTACTTTGGGTCTCTTGAAAGTGCATAAACAGTGTTTCACATAATAATGGAACAGACATCTAAATATAATAGACATCATCATGAGCGGTTTAAGTTCCCTCAGCAGCTCAGGTAAAGTCAGGTGGGCACAAAGTGGTTTAAAAATAGAGGCTAACGCTTCTTGATAAACGTGAATGGAGCAGTCATGTGACATTAAATTCAGGCGGAGGGCAGGAAGTGAAAACGGTGGAGGGTGGACGAGATGGAGGAAAGTTCTTACTGTGCTAGTTATAATGAAATTATGAGGTAGGTAAAACAAAATCAGATCACATGTTGGATGTGACCTTTAAGTTATGAAGAGGAGCGATTTTTCAACTAAACTGAAAGTTTTGCAGATAAAACAACCATCTGCTCATTCAGACGTCGTTCTGCTCTAGAAAACAAGTGAAAGCAGACAAAAGTTTGGAGGCAAACAACTTTCTTGTTAGCGGTTGGTCCACGACCTCGATACCAAGGTGCTCCAAGATGACTGTTTGTTTTTTTCAAGCTTCTAGTGTCCTGTGGATTAACGAGCAGCAAACGTTCAGCGCCGCGGTGCTGAACGTTGATGTTGACCTTACGGTTGTTGGCGAGGTTAACCACTCGCTAAGGTCCAATGAAACGGCACTAAAGATGAGGATCATCTCGAAACAAGACAGGGTACTTTTTTTTGTTCAGCTGTCTGATGTGAAACCGTTAACGCTGATTTAACAAGTGTTGGTCGTGTTGCTTGTAGCTGTGACTTTAAATCATCGCCACAGATTTAAAACAACAGCTAACATTACACCATTTCCACCGCTATCGGACTCGACTCCTCTGGATATTAAAGAGTTTGATACGCAGAAAATCACTTCCTGCCCTCCATCTGCAGTTCGTGCCACAACAAAAGAGTGACGTGACGTCGTCTGCAAACAACCTGTTGTGCTTTTATCAGCCTTCATTTACACACAATCAGACGCTCTTTCCTGCTGCGACGCTCTCTGACCTTCTTTCCAGGAAGCTGAAACACCTGCTGATTTTTAGTAACAACGATCACAGTGATTGATAGCGTCGTCAGTGCACTCTGTTTCACTTCATCTCCTTCAAGTACAGAAACACAGAGAGGTGAAGCTGAAGCTGAGAAACCAGCCTCCTGTGGCAGCCATGACTGGAATCAATCAATCAGCTTATTTCTGGGTTTACATTTGGTTTGTAGCTACCAGAAGTCCTGAGTACCAAACATGACTGTCTCGTAAACATCAATTTGGCAAAGTGATGAATGCAAACATGAACGTGTGATTTCAGTCTTTCGGCTGCATGTAAACTTCTAAATCCTGTGTAACTCCAATTGATCAGAAACTCTTCATTCGGTAAAATCTTTTTTTTTGTCCACAGGCTCGAAGCTTTCCATCATTTTCTAACATTGTTTGTGTCGCTCTGTGACACAGCAAAGCAAGAAAACTATAACAGTACTTCAATTAGAGTATCATTTTGTTACTGTTTTAAATCCTGGAATATCAAACAAAAGAAGGCAACAGATGGACGTGCCCAATTCATGACACTTGAAAACACTGTTTTCAGTCAGTTTCTTAGACAATGCAGCCCACAGAGAGGTACCGGTGACGTAAAGGTGGCAGTAAAAGAAGTGAATTTATAATTTTTGAAATGTTGGCATAAACCTCAGTCAGCGCAGAATGTGAAGGCTTTCAGTCGACATCATTTTCATCATTGTGGAGAGGACCAACAATAAGGGACAAAAACTGATGTGCGCAATTTAAGACTTTTAGAAAAGGGATTTGATAAATATGTCTAGAAATATATTCCCTTCACAATAAAATCTAAAAGTAATATAGGAGCAAGCTGCGTTTCAAAGCCTTTCTGAAGAAAGCAGCAGCAAGCAAGGCACAAATAAGAGAGGAAAAGCCCTGAGATCTATACCATAAACAGCAGCATTGAATGGAGAATCCAGCTGGTCTCAGTGGGATTGATCTACATCACGAACAATCCAGCGATCAGCACAGCCAGCAGCGACAGACCAGCGAACCCTGCAGCCAGGAGAACAACCAAACACAGGTGAGAATTTACCTCCATCACACAAAGCTGATTCATTTAGCATCTCAAAGTACGCGTTACACTACGGCTAAATGCTTCCTTATCAAACGTGTCCATGATTTAATGCTCACGGTAATTAATCTGCATGTTAGCTGATAGCTGCGAGTGTATTAACACTATAGCAGCATACTAACGTTATGATGAGGTACCCTGATCCCTGAGGTTGCCATAACACCAAAATGCTGGCAAAAAAATCCTCCTCTGTTTCTGTTTCAAATCTTCAGGTGACATTAACAGTTGTAGAAAATCTCTCGATGAAAGAATGTGATTGGAAACTAAACTGTAATCTAAACAAACAGTCAGGAATCAGCCTGTCGGCGTGAACGGAGACTCACCCTGAATTCCTGGCGCCATCTTGTTTGACTGGGAACCAGAGCAGGGTTGGCTGTAGTGGTAGATCCGTTTCTCCACCGTAACATTCATTTCCTGTAAAGAGTGAAATGAGATCCTTCACATCCAACATCTCCTCCCAGAAATCACGACCTGCTGACTCAGATAATCCACAGACCTGCTTTTGAGCAATTTCACATAGGAACTATTTTCTTTCTACCGAACTACACCCGCCAGCCACTTGATTTTTTTAAACTCAACCGACTTTAAGCATGTTTTCCTGACTAAGAATTCAATGATAAATGTGCAGGCGTTAGCATCGTACCATACAGTGCGTGTGTGGGAAGACTAGCAGCTGCAGTCACTACGCAGCCATGGAGGTGAGGAGGGATGAATCCCCCCATCTCCATCCCCAGCAGAGAGGCCGTTTAGGTGAATACATTCGTCCAGTCTTCCTGAGTCATTGATCCTTTTCTGACTCTCAGGTTTGAAGTTAGAATCTACGACCACGACTCTGAAATATCAGCCATCTAACTGTGTCCACTGACGAATCCACGGTGCTGAAGAATCAGATGGATTTGTCATTGTTCCTTTCTCTCCCAGTCCCTTCGCTCAGTTTCATCTTGGATTTATAATATTATTATTAATATTCTCTGAGCTACATTCTATAAGTATTCAATTATATGCTAAATTGTGGCCTGTACACTCATTAGGGTAGCGACTCCTTCATGGGTAAAGTGAAGTAGCACCATATAGTCATGGCAGAGTGAGACGATCATGTAGACACACTGTGGCTGTACCGTTCTTATGATCATTCAGTAGCATCTATGCTGCTGGTAACATGTGATTGGCTGGTGTCAGGCGTTGGGGTGCACCCACTGGGCCAAATTAAGACATCATGTACTGTTATCTGAGTGCTGGGTTTGGAAACACCGACCACATAAAGTCAACCTTCTATATTAAAGTGGGTGAACCTACGTTGCGGCACACCACGGTAACGTTTACATCCACGCATTCGTCCAGCGTCATCACTCCACCTTCAATCTTCTTGCATGGAGAAATGCACTGCGTGGACGAACCCTTGGAGCGGGCGATGTTCTGCAAGAACGAAACCCCACAAACAAAAATCACTTCATGAACAGTGAAAACAGGTTGAATCTGCAGGTACAAATACGTCATCCTAAGCTTAGACGTGACACGTTTTGAGGGAGGTTTTGACCCCTCAGTTCCTCTTCTGCTTCTCTTGTGCACGATCCTGCCAGTGTTTCACACTATTCTGCTTATCTGCAGGTGGCGGTAACGTGCCAGGAAATGCTGCAAGGTGCCAACAAAGGCAGCGAAGAAGAAGAAGAAGAAGCCTGCTCGCAAGTAAGAATGGAAGGAAACACTGCTGGATTTAAAATGCTCACGTTATGAGGAAGAAACTGCACTCATTACAACTCAAAGATGCACACAACAAGTGCACAGTTTCACGACTGCATCATTCATTAGCAGAGAGTAGCGTGCGCGCCATGAACACCACTCTTTGTTTTCACTGTCATCTTTTTAAGGTACTGCTGTATACAGAGCAGTCATTTCTCACTCAGACACTCAAATAAAAGACAGTAAATGCAGTGAACTTCACAGTCAACAGGGAGCACAAAGGTCGACAGCCATGCTAGCAGCTCCGTGAGGCTGTGCTAAGGCTGCGCTTGAGCCAACACTAGCATGGCAATGCTAACACACTGAAGTTCAGCAGGTAAAATGTTTACCACGTTCATCATTTTAGTTTTGCACGTTGACATGCTAACATTTGCTAATCAGCACGAAAGTCCAGCTGAGGCTCATGGGAATGTCAGTTTTATTGTCTGTTTGCTCAAAGTGAACAGTAACATGTTGATAGATGTCAAATCAGAGCATCGTAAAGTTATCACAAGCCATCCTGAGGGGAAACTTGCACGTCTGAGCCACAATTCATGACGATCCATCCAGTATTTGTTGAGATATTTCAGTCTGGACTGATGGGCCTCGAGCACTCACAGGGAACTCTCGAGCAAAATTATCATTGAAATTAATGTGACTTCATGTTTGCATTTGAACCCTTTTGGCTCATATGAATTGAAATGGCAGTTTGCAGCGGCAGGTGTTTTGTCTTCACCTGTTCAGCTTTTCTTTGAGCTTGTTTGTATCAGCTTGAGTGAAAGTTAAAGCAGAGAAACGTCACAGATTGAAAATAAACTGCGAGTCGCTCTTTGCGTGGGAGACTAGCAGCGTTGTGTGTGCAGGGTGTTTTCTACCTTGTTGTTGATATCCCAGGTGTTTTCACACTCCTGCCTGAATTCAATTGCAGGTTGTTTTCCACAGCAGGAATAAGGCGAGCTGATCTCCGTCACCTCTGCATTGACCATGACAACCTCTGCAACGAAATCCTAATCCATTAGTGAACGTAGAAGTCCTGTCATCATGCTCTTCCCTCTTCTGTCTCTGAAAACATCAGATTTAAATCCACATGGTGGATTTAAATCTGATGATCATGTCTTTAATGTTGAGAACACGTTGTGCTTAATGTTGAAGAGAGCTGTATAATTATAATTATTATTATTATATTGACATTAGTTGCGTGTGAAGACAAAACCTTCAAGTCGTGTTGTTTTAGACTTCATTAGAGAGCTTGTTGGCTCATTCTGTGCTTTTTGGCCAGCCTGTGTTTAATAACAGTAACCAAACAAAGTACTTAAATTTACATCACTCATTGTAGGAATTTCCAGAGCTGACTGAACAAATATTATCTCGTTTCTCTTTTACACTGGAAACTACCTGCAGGGAAAGCACGGGGAAATCCTGCGGACGCTTTCACTTTCTGTGGACGGTTAACAGTTTTATTTATACTCTACATTATGGTGTCCGAATAACATATTAGTATATGCTTTAAATTGTGACCATTAGTTTGAGGCACCACAAATGCAAAATGTCACTGGAGTTTTAAAGTATTAAATAATTAATGCTGTTTTGAAGCGAAGTATGCGGCTGATGCAATTCAATACTACAATTGGCCAAACGGAAGGCGGTCACAACAGTGGTCACACAGCATAAACATACATCACCAAACAGTAAACAAAACGCAAATAATCTGTGTACACAGGCGCTTTACCTTTATTCTCTAATTCACACAATAAAAACGTCAATCCATCCGCGCGCTCCCACGAAACCATGCCAAACTTCATTCAAAAATGTGTCAATTTTACTTGTTTTATTTCAATACTTGTCTAAAGTGAGTAAAGCAAGACGGCTCAACGAATCTGTAAGTCTATAGGATCCGACCTTCGATTCGGCTCATGTCTTTTTCTTTTTTTTTTAAATTGACTCTGGTGTAGTTGAGTCACGACGGATTTGAGCAGGTAACGGGGAATACCCACGCTATCGACCCACCTGTCGGCATTGCTGTTCCGCCGACTTTTCCTAGACACGAAATTTGATAATAAAATCCCTGAAAGTGTGTCCTCTGGGGAATGTGTGCGTAGTTATCACCGATGGGACATGTAATCGCCATTTTTTAGATGGAGTTTGGCGTGCGTAACTGTCACCTCTCGCAACATGTAACATGACCCGCCGACCACAAAGATCAAGACAACAACCGGCTTATCATAAGACAGCTAACATACTCACCAGAAATGATAAATGAGCAGAGAACGGCTGCTTGCATCCTATTACTGCACAGCATGGCGCCGATTTACCCAGAGACCAGAGGCAGAAAAACGGTGAAGTACAAAGGAGAAGCTGCGCAGCCTGTCCTCTAATTTTCTCTGCGTAATGAGCCGAGCAGCCAGAGTGAGCCGGGTCTTAACTTTCGGTTTTGCTTGACGCCGCCCGCGCGGAGATACAATATAAGCTCGATCTCACTGTCACTGTGATCGTTTGCTACAGCTCCTCAGCTCTCCTCTCCACCTGAGCATCATGAGTCCGGGATCTCTGAACGCTGCTCTGCTGCTGTCTCTGTGTGAGTGTTTCAAAAATTCATCTTATCATGAGACACAATGCGTCTTTCTCTGAGCGACCGTGCTTCCAGTGTTTAGTCACTGTTCAGGGTAATGAGGAAAAGCTTCTCTATTTCATTCACAATAAACCTAATGTATTCGTTCTTGTGTTCCTCAGGTGTGAGACTTGCTCTGGGCACACCTGTCCTCGAGCGCGTGCTGGAGGTTCAGTCATCGTTTGGAGCTGATTGTACCCTTCAGTGCACGGCTGAGTCCAAGCCGGGGGTCCGGTACATAGCTGTGAGGTGGTACAAGGTGAGTCAGACGCTCATGGCGCGTTTTTGCACGTTGGGACATAACAACATTGACAGAATCAAGCCATGAATACTGACAAAGAATACTTTCACTTCATAAAGCTTCAGGATGGAGACGTCGTACATGTACATTTCTCATTGGCTCATTTGAATCTAAACACTTTCTCTTTCGTTTTCTTTCAAGTGGAGGACTTAAACTGAATAACTTTAATAACTCTGAGCTGACGTTCAACTAACAGCAGTAGAGGAAGTACTTTCAGTGGTATCACTTAACAGCAGAGCAAGAAGCACTCAGATCTTTTACTAAAGTAAAAGTAGAAATACCATAGTCTCAGAGTACTTATTATGCAGAATGACTGCGTTCACTGTCATATCACATATCATCAGAACACACTCAGAGCATTTTAATGTTGTAGTTCTTCACTTTGAAGTCAATCTTTGATACTTTATACTCTACTACGTTATATACTTCTGGGTAGATTACTAGCATAATACTGCATCACGCATTATATGTGTTTTTATGTCAAAAGCTAAGTACATGTAGGGGAGTAAAAAGTACAGTATTCCCCCCTGAAATGCTGTGGAGTAGAACCAAAGTAACATAACATAGAAATACTCAAGTGAAGTATAAGTACTTCAAAATTGTATGTAAGTACAGTACCTACGAAATGTACTTTACACAACTATGCTGAAGTAACTGTACTGGAGGAAGTATTCATTTCCTTTGAGTTAAAAATAAAACACTGTATAAACACAGTTACAAGTAAAAGACCTTCACTGAGATGTATGTACTTCAGTCTTAAAGTACTCTCGCAGTAATATGATAGTGTGATAAAATAATCCTGACATGAGGTTGTAGTAGTAATAATACCACCAATGGAAGTAGAGATTCTTGTGGTGCAGTGGCAGAAGTAGTAGAAGTATTGATAAGATTGACATCAGTTTCCCATTCAGCTGTTTTGTGGTTCTGATGATGTCACTCTGATGATGTCACAGGTCGGAGAGCCTCCGTCGCCTCGTCTCAGCGGCCTTTTGACCAAAGACCTCCCCAACGGCACCACGCAATGGTACACCGGCGTGGAGCGAGAGGTGCAGCTGCTGGGGGAGTCCCACAGCGTCTTCCTGCCCAGCGTGACGTGCGGGGACAGCGGCGTGTACACCTGTCACCTGGCCGCACCTGTGGGAGAGCAGAACCGGGAGGGGCACGTCCTCCTCACTGTGACAGGTAAAAGTCAAAGTTTGGTCGTGAACCAAAATATTGACCTGATGATGGTGCTCAGTCAGAGAATCTCTGAAGTTATCATGGTTCATCCTGAGGGGAACATGAATGTTGCTTTCAAATGTGAACCTCACCTCTTTAAGATTCATCATTTTCCTGAAGGATGTTTGAAGTTTACTAGTTACCATCAGAGGAACTGTGTCTTCACACTCAAAACAGGCGTTACAGCTGTTCAGGAATAGTGAAATGAGTCTTTATCCGTCCAAAAAAAGCCAAGTTTGAGGTGAGGAGTCGTCTGTGCATCGTGTTGGATGTACGACGCCTCGTTTAAGGAGTTGTTCTTGAGGTTTGTGAGTCAGCGCTCAGGATGAACACTCATGCCATCTGGTCATAATCTAGCTTGCTGATTGGTTTGTTTTTAAGATGATGGGCTCGGTTAATTCTCACTGGATTTTTTCCAGACTAGAGTCCGATGTCTCAAGATTTTTGCTGGTTTTGCAAAGCCGAATGTGCTTCAACTCATCCGATATTAAGGCCTTTAGCAGAATGTGAATGAGATGTGAGCACCGCTGCCATCATGACCTGAGTGGGTCATGTGATGCAGGTCATGCAGGTTCACCCCTGAGTGACTTTCATTTCTGTTTTCATTTCCAGATTGTCCCGACAGTCCCACAGAAGATCTGATGACAGACTCCTACATGGTCATTGCTGCCATCGCAGTGCTGATGTTTGCACTTGTAATATTCCTTTTGAGCTATGTAAGTCATGGAATCCACTTACACACACACACACACACACACACACACACACACACACACACAGTTTCCACAGCAGCATTTACATATTTTAATGTGACAAAGCTTCTTGAACAGCCCTCTTCATGTGGCTTCGCTTCATCTTCTTGACTCTGAGTCACGTCACAAAGCCACCGGATACTAAAAGTATTTTCCTGTTTCCACCTCAGGTCAGTTTGAAGAACATCCTCAGAGACAGAAACAGAAAGAGAACAAGGAAAGAGATTTACTTGAATGCACCGCTCAAACCGCTTGCAAAGAAGGACTTAATGTTGATATATACTTTGGGTCCAAAATTGTCTAAAACTCCCACGATGAAGCATGTCTGTGTTTAAAGATTAAAATGGTGCTGGAAAATCCTGCTGCATTGGAAGACTGGCTACCTGACGACCGGGAATCCACAAAACAGCTTCTGTAACATCTGTCACTTGTCCTCAAAGGGCGCCACCTGTAATTTAGTGCATGATTGGTTTAGTAAAAAGAAGAGGAAGAGTAAAAATCAGCTTGGGCTGCATGAGCAGGAGGACTTTCATCTTCAGCTTTATAAACTGTCCAATGAGCAACAACTCTGATGAAAACAAGCCTGCGGACACCAAGAAACCTTTCATCACAATCACAGACTTGTATGAACTGATGCCCCGACCCTGAAACCGTCAGCTGAGGACGAGGACCAGCCGGAAGAAAACCCTTCAGGAGCTAAAACGAATGTGGACAGAGCAGGATCTTCCTCCCCGGATCGTCCGGCAGCACAGAGAGCCGGACGCCGAGCCGGACGCTGAGCCGGACGCTGAGCCGGACGCGGAGACGGACACCAACCCCTGTCATGTCATCGCAGGCCTTAGCTCTGGAGGGACAGAATAGTAATAGGAGAAAATAATGCTAGACTTTATTTGTAGACACCTTTTATACAAGAAATGTAGCTTGACGGTGTTTTGCAACAGAGAGATAACAAGCACCGAGGGTCTCACCTTAAAAAGAGGAGACAGAATGAACAGAACATTCATTTAAAATAAGACCCAGCTGATAATAACTGTGAAAGATAAAAGGATAAAGATTCATAAAAATAGGGCTAGAGTGCCAATATGAATGTAAAATAAGATGGAAAGTAAAACATTCTTCATAATAATAGAAAACTAAGGATGACATTAGAATAGATAGAATACATAACACAAGATAGAAATAAAACCATTGAATAATAGATATAAAAATAAAGTTCAAAATAGAGTTTGTAGAACATTTAGAAGAAGTGCAGCTGTGCAAAGGTGTCAGGAATACCAGATACACTGAAAGGCTAAGATCCATCCAGCGAGTCGCGGCTGAAAACACTGACTGAGTCGGTCAAACCATCGTTTCCAGGGTCAAGAATGTGAAGCCATCAAGAGTCATCAAATCTGGAATCTGTGTCAGCAGGAACCAAAGTTAGCCGCCACAAGCTAAAGGTCACAGCAGACCAACACGGACTGTAGCAACAGAACAGCTGAGTCAGCATTTTTTTTGCCCTTGATCGCTCATGATTTCTTTTTTAATGGACAGAATGTGTGATTTCTTCTTTGTTAAGCCTCCTGTGTGTTTTGACTAAACTGTGAAGTCTGTTTATTAAATGCAGTGCATTCATTAAGAGCCCGCTGAGACGTGTTCAGGGTCTTCAGGTGCCCGACGCTGACGCTGGCGGTGAAGCTCGTAGATCTCAGGCTCGTCCAGCAGTGCTCTGAAGTACGAGTCTATAGATTAGATAAGATGAGACATGAAATGATGTCGAGGCTAAATTACAGGCATGTAATGGTTAACACTGTGGCAGACAGGTGAGCTCATGTGGAAAACACTTTGCTTTCATCACATGTGGAGGTGGACCACTTTCAGTGAGAACTGAGCCCGAGTGCCCTTTCAGAAGGAGAAGTGAAACGAATGACGCCCACACACCTCTGCTCTGTGCTGTTCACACGTCTGTCTAACCTTTACGCTGCCTCTGAGGAATTCCCCATAGACCGCCACGTCAGGACTGTCTGGGCTGTTTATGATGTCGAGCTTCTGCTTTTCTTTTACGAGGGTGATGAGGAAGATGAGGAGTGTGTTGTCAAGGGATGATCATCCTTTGCACAGCGTCTTCACTGTGAGTGATAGGAGCCAAAGACTCCTTCTACCCAGATGCTCCACTGAGAGATTTAGGCAGCAATCAGACTCTTTAATAAGAGCTGTTGACTAATTCATGATGTCCTGAATTACTTATTGGTATTGCTGTGATTGTTGTGTCCTGTCAGTGTCTATGTGGAACACATGTTTGTGTGTTGCTGTACTGTGTGTTGTACTGTGCCCTGTCATGATGTGTCTGTCTGTCCTGTTGATTGTATGTTGTTGTGTGATGTGACTTGGTGGCAAATGGATTTCCCCCTTGGGGATTATTGAAGTGCAATCAATCAATCAATCAATCAATCAATCAATCAAATCCCTTCAGAAGGGGCGGAGATGAGATGACCTGAATGAAGATAAAAGCTGATGTTTCACGTCTGATCTCCCACTGTTTCAGTTTCTGTGTAGATTTTTTATTTTTTAACATGTTTTCAGTCTTGACAATGTAAACAATGTGAATGTGCACAGCTGTTTTCTCTGTTATTAAAGTGTAGTTTTGATAAAAGTTTGGTTTGTGTTTGGGACATTTTTCTGCTTCTGATTTTTGGTTCATTCACACTCTGCAGAAACACAGGCAGCAGATAAACTAATGAACTTCACACCAAGGTTATCATAGTTCAGAGTTTTCAGTCAGTCTGTATTTTGTTGTAGGTTGAACTTTAGTTTTACAGTAGCTGTTTTTGTTCAGGTTGGGTCAGTAAATAACTACATACACATAAATAAATAAATACATGAAGACAAAATGAACTTTTAAAAGCTTCTAATTCAAACATTTATCCATTTCTTCTTCTTCTTCTTCTTCTTCTTCTCCTTCTTCTTCTTCTTCTTCTTCGTTTGTGTAACAGTCTCAATTTAAAGGAGTGTAAAAATTTTCAGGGTTTTTTTGGTAGAAATGTTCTGGACATGTTTCATAGATGCTCCGTCGCTCTTTGGCTCATGCATCTCAGATTTCTTTCATTTATGAATAAGATATGACTGAATCAACAGTATTTCTGTGTTTTTTAGGTTTGTGGTTACAAAAGGAAGCATGTCGGCAATATGTTTTGATGTTTACACGGAAATTCTGCAAAAATGATTCTTCTAGTCAGAACTCTATTCTGAAAATGGAGAATAAAGCAAAAACAACAAAAACAGGAAAGTGGTACGAAAATTTCTTCCAAAAGAGAAAGACAAAAACATAAATAATCTGCACTTAGTGACAGTAATGATGAGAAACTACAGCGTCACTTCCTGAAAACTGAAGTGAAAGGGGAGGGTTTCCATCTGCTGGTTGAACATGAAACTGCCTCAATCGTTAAATTTTCTATATTTCTATATTGTCTGAGAACGCCGCAGATGCATGAAGTGTAAATAAACCCAATAAAAATCAATTAAAGTGGTCATCACTAAATTTATATGTTTAAATTACAAACGTGGAGGAAAACATGACTCATTTATGACAGAGGAAAGCTGTAATCGGACAATTTTGCCAAATATTGCTTTTGTAATACTTTTCTACGTCTTTCTACCTGTTTCTAAGTTTATATTAACTTATTTCCTGTTTTCATTTTCTCGGCTTTTATTTTGAAGGTAATCAAGCACCTAGTTCCTGTTAAGACGCGGTTGTAACGTGAGGGACGTAAGAGAAACGGACAACATGGGGACATAGGCGGGTAGTCGTTAATTTACTAACACCCTTTGAAGAGGGAAAGGTTCGTATTTGTTGCAAATCTGTGATATTAAGCATTAGTTTGTGTCTTAAAGTAGTTTTGAAATATAATAAATCTTTCTCTGTTAATTTGATGAAGTTAACATTAGCTTATTGTATGCTAGCGCTAGGCTACGGTTAAGCCGATAAAATTAAGACTACTGAGGAGTCGGCAGAGGCTACATCCCAGCCGAAGCTAGCCACTGATCTGGCCAATGATAAGCTGTTGTTGGTAACTGAGAGGCTAGTGGTGGGAAATAAACCAAGGTGCTAACTCTGGCGTCTAACTTAGCTATCCACTGGAGCAGCTTCTGGCTTGGCTAATCATTAGCTTCCAATGCTAGCAGCATGTTGGTATCCGATCCATAGGGCCCACCCGATTAGCACTGCGCATGCGCGTCTCTTAGCAGAGCCGTGAAGGAGGCAAAATGCTCACTCATTAGCTACTTCCATCATCAACTCTGGAAAAAAATTATGTTGAAGAAGTTTTAAGGTCTTCTGGATGCAGTGATATGAGGAATACTACACAACATCCAACAAGGATGCTGCTAGCTTCGGAAGCTAATGACCAGCGTAGCCAGTAATCAATAAAGTGGATTGCTAGCCTTAGTGTGCTTGTGACCAGCTTTGTCATGCTAGTTATTAGCCAAGCCAGTAGTCAATCCACTTGGTTAGCCTTGGTGTGTTCGTTCCCAGCCTGGAATCTAATGACCAGCCAAGCCTGATGCCGCTCCAGGGGATATCCAGGTTGGACGCGCGAGTTACCACTTTGGTTGAATGAATAGTTGGCTTCTCATTTCCCACCGCTGGCCTCTCAGTTACCACCGCAGGCTTATCGTCAGTGGCTGAGTCCGGTTAGGATATAGCTTCCATTGACCTCTCAGTACTCCTAAAATTTGCCCCTGATCCTGCATCATAGTACCGTATAGTGTAAGCTAGCTAATGTATTTGTGTTTTGTGTCTTTGTAACAAGCTCTTACTGTGGTTTTGGGGTTTTCAGTGAATCTGAAATCATCTGTAAAGCGTCTGACCATCTTTCGGTGGGATATGCTGCAGAAGATGTCACACAGCACAGACCCATTGTTGTGAAGGTAATACATTAAAAAGTGTGCAGAGGCTTTTCAATGTAGATAGTCCTCTGTGATTCAAATAAGAAACAGCAGGTGGAGCCACACACACACACACACACACACACACACACACACAGACATTATTTACACGCTCTAACACTGAACCAGGTCAGTGAACGCACCTCGGCCTCTTTGCTCCATGAAGTTTCATCTTAATGAAAATCAGCACAGCAGTACATGAAGTGACTTCATATCCACAACCAAACAGTCTGTGCTCTCGTGTGTCAGGAGTCAACAAAACCTCTTAACACGCGTCATGATAAAGTAATTCTTATTATTTGTCCACTTTTTGTGAAATCTTTGTAATAAATTATCATTGTTGACTGATCGCATACAGAAAATGTTGTAACGAGCAACAAGTGACAGAAAGCTGTATGAACTCTGTAGTTTGTGGTGTTTCAGGAGGAAAGCTGCCTCAGTTGTGGTGTCATACTGCTTTCACATTTTCTCCATGAGCTTTGTATGATACCCTGGAATGAAGACAAGAAGAAAATGTACAGTTCATGTTTGTTTATTCGTGATTTAAACCTTCAGTTTGTTCACATATCAAATCAGAAAGTCTGTTAAATGACTCGTGTTCAGTGGTTTCATGTACAGATTGATTTCATCCACACGATCAGAATCTCAGCTGTGTTAAAGAAGAAAGTGAACGATGTGCTTTGTGATTATGATCATGATCATTACAATTTTATAAAACCTCGGTTTGTCATTTATAGGTTGACATGGACAACAACAAAAACAACATTTGGTCTGCCAAACAAATAAATGTGATTATTGTTTATGATGTGATGAGAACAGTGTCTACATTAAAGGAAGCTCTCTCTCTTAAGACAGCAACAGACAGAGACATCAGTATTCAACAAGCATTTAGAGCACAGGCAGGGTTACATGTTTACACAGAGAAACATCAGCTCAGGTGAACAAAGCATGGCTGAACAGACACAATGAACCTTGAGCTCCACGTAAAGACACTAAAATATTTATAGAGCTACTGAAGAGAAGGCAAAGTACCACCGGTAATGTTTGATTGACAGGTGACTGTGTGCAGGCAAGATAAGATAATTAGCAACAAACATGAAGAAAAAGTAAGTGTCAGAGTTAAAACAAAGAATTTGATCCACCGTCCCTGAAATGACTTCTGGTTATTTGAGTTTGCGGAACGCTGCGATGTCTCCGTAATTATTATACAGCCGGAGTCCAGCATAGAGAGGCTGAGTGAACGTGGTCTGGACTCTGTGGAGGAGCGTCATGGTTTCAGTGATGCTGTAGAAGGACAGAATACCTGCACTGTGATCCAGGTACACTCCCACCTTGCAGGACCGAGGACCTGAAATGGGAGTTGGGATTCCGTTGTAGTAAAACTCAAAAGTGCCTTTTTCACAACATAACGCCCAAGATTTGTCATTGAGTCCAAATCCACATTCATTGGCGCACGCCGCCCTGCTGATGTTCTTGTAAGCGACTGCTATATAAACTCGGCCTTTCCTCTCCACCTCCCAGTAACATCGTCCCGTCAGACTCTCTCTGCTCAGAGCCTGACAGCAGTAGGTGAATCTGTCTGGGTGATAAGGAAAGAGCTCATATTGTGTCTTTAATGTCGCCTTTCTGTTCCCCTCAGATAATGACATCTCTGTGTGTGCAGTGTTTGGATCCAGGGTGATTTCACGTGAATACTTTAAGAATCCAGCTCTGGTCTTGGGCTCTGGTGCTGACAGTAAAACATCCACTTCAGTCACTGTCAGTAAGACGTTTGTCCATTTGTCCCTCAGAACGTCCTGTAGTTTGTCTCTGACTGCTGACACAGCAGCTGTCACGTCCTCAAAGTACGTCAGAGGACGGATATTGATGCTGGATGAGGCTGCAGATTCGCTGAGTCGTGACAGTGAGGGGTAGTCATGTAGAAACTGGTTGTGATCCTCTGTGTGTGAGAGCTGCTTCAGCTCAGCATCTTTCCTCTCCAGCTCAGTGATCTCCTGCTCCAGCTTCTCCTGAAGCTCTTGGACTCGACTCACTTCAGCCTCCTGCTGGGATCTGACCTGCCGCTTCACTTCAGAGCTTCTGTTCTCCATGAGACGGATCAGCTCGCTGAAGATCTCCTCGCTGTCCTCCACTGCTTTATCAGCAGAGCGATTGATAGCCTCCACCTCCTGCTGAAGCACCTTCACGTCTTTCTGTCTGTCCTGGATTCTCTGCTGGATGTCTTGCCGTCTCACCTCCAGCTCTCTCTGCCTCTCAGTCCTTTCTGCTGCAGCTGAGACTGTGTCGTGGCCTTTATGTTCATCCACAGGGCAGAGATAACAGATACACTGCTGATCAGTGCGGCAGAACATCTTCATCACCTCATCGTGACGAGGGCAGATGTTCTCCTGGAGCTTCTTGGAGGGCTCCACCAGCTTGTGTTTCTTTAGCTGAAGTACTTCATAATGAGGCTGGAGGTGTTTCTCACAGTAGGAGACCAGACAGGCCAGACAGGACTTGAGGGCTTTCAGTTTCCTCCCAGTGCAGAAATCACAGGCCACATCTTCAGGTCCAGCATAGCAGTGATCAGCAGGAGCAGCTTGGAGTCCAGTCTTCTTCAGCTCCTCCACTAAAGCTGCTAACATGGTGTTTTTCAGCAGGACAGGCCTCGGTGTGAAGGTCTGCCTACACTGAGGGCAGCTGTGGATTTGCTTCTGATCCTCTTCATCCCAGAAGCTTTCAATACACTTCATGCAGTAGCTGTGTCCACAGGGAATAGTCACCGGATCCCTCAGTAGATCCAGACAGATCGAACAAGAGAAGGTTTCCCGATCCAGCTGAACTCCTTTCTGCGCCATTTTCACCCCACACTGCTCACGGCTGTCTGAGTTTCGGTTCTTCAGAAGGGGAACTAGTAACGCCCATATTCAAACTGTTGATCTGAGGGGGAGGGGACAAGGGGGTGGGGGAGGGCAGAGTGGAGCTCGCAGTGTCCGAGAGGGGAACAGGAGGGAGGGGTCTCAAGCTGTGATTCAGTCCAGGAGGAGGAGCAGCTCTTCAGTCGTTCTGTCCTCATCTTACAACCTTTTATCCAAACAAGTGTGGACGCCGTGCAGAACATGATTAGAAACAATGCAGTGATTTGATACTATTCAACCTATATTCAGCCGAGTTCAGTACAAAGATAACATACTTCATCATCAAACTGATTAACTTTATTGTTTTTCGTAAATATACACTCATTCCGACTTTGATACCTGCTACATGTTCCAGAGAAGTTAGACCAGGACATGTTTACCTCCGAGTTTCTCTTTTCTCTCAACAACACTCCGTAAGTGTTTGAGAACTGATGACACTGATGCTTGAAGGTTTGGATGTGAATCCTTTCACGCTCTTCCTCAACAGGTCGGGCTCTCTGTTGTCGTGTTTTACTGACAGTAACGACACCATCATACCATCACAGATGCTGGCTGCTGAACTTTTTGCCGGCAACAATCTGAATGGTCCTTGTCCTCTTCAGTCCAGAGGACATGATGTCCGTGAGTTCTGTAAACATTCTGAAACGTGGACACGTCAGAGTGTGGTACATTGGTTGTTGATTCATGGCTTTCGCCATCATCGAGTCTCTGCTGACAGTGTTTTCCCTTTGTACACATAATTCTCCTGATTTTCTTTTCTTTCTTTTTTTTCGGGTGATATTATGGATTATTTGGTGAAATCCCTAAATGTCTTGCAGAAACAGTCTTCAAATGTTGGACTATTTGCTCACACTGTATTGTTCTGTATATCTTTTTCTTATAAATATTATGCAGTATATAAAGTAATCAAACGTCAGTAAGAGTAGTAAGATGCAACATACACGTGAAAGCAGCAGTGGCCTCTTATCAATCCAGTAATAGACTTACACCGTAAACACTGAGCGGACGCGTTCCACTACTGTTTGTACGTCACCCAGTTGTCGTGGCCGAGTGGTTAAGGCGATGGACTAGAAATCCATTGGGGTCTCCCCGCGCAGGTTCGAATCCTGCCGACAACGAGTTTTCGTCTTCTGTATTTCAACAAACGTCGTTTTACCTTCCTCTTTAGCTACTAGCGTGTGTACATGAGTGGAATTATGTAAACATCGCGGTAAGTATAGCGTTGTGCTAATGCTAGGCACAACGGAACAAGCAAAAAAAAAAAAAAAAAAAACTTTACTCCGGTTGAAATTTTCAAAATAAGATCTTTACTAAGGAGGAATAGGCACCACCATGATGTGAGATGTGATGCTTATCAGTCTAGTGGTGGAAGAGGTGCTTGGATCGTTTACTTAAGTAAAAGTCCGGCATGCCAAATTCTGCCTAAGTGAACAAAAGTAATATCAACATATATTTATTAAAGTAACAAAAACTAAAGTACTCGTTTTGTAGAATGGCCCATTTCAGAATGACATATGTTATTTGATTATAAGTATTGATTGATCAATGTGTGCATTACTTTAATATTGCAGCTGGTGAAGGTGAGGTTAATTTCACTTAATATATGTTTAATATAAATGATATTTCAGACAGCTTGTGAATTTCTTCCTGGGAAAGTTCAATTGATATAATGATAGAATTTATTTTTTGATTACATGTTGAATTTGGAAACTGAAGCTATCAAATAATAGTGGAATAAAACTTAAATTTGCCTCTGAGCTGCAGTGGAGTACAAGTAGCAGAAATACTCAAGTAAAGTACACCTCAAATCTGTTCTTTTGTACAGTGCTTCCCACCACTGGTTGAGTTCAACTACCTTATTTTCCGATTTAGCTACTTTTGTATTAGGATCAGCACATCAATACACATTAATTCAGACTTTTAACTAAAAGTCAAATTTGTCGGGGCTCCATAATATGTTTGACATTTATTTTGAAGGCGGTGTCGCTCTGTACCGCTGTTACTTAGCAACGAAGAACGCTGTGAGCGCGCGGGCGGCGGTCGTGTGAGTTAGCTGGGGTCGCTAAAGCTAGCAGGGTAGACAGAAGAGCCGACCTGAACATGGATGATGATGATGACCTGGACGAACTGCTCGATGAAGTCGAGAAGAAGTTTTGTAGAAACGTGTCACTCGCCTCCGCAGCTCGCGTGAGCTCGAGCGAGGCTGGAAAGTGCCGGAAAGACGATGCAGGACAGAGAAAACACAGGTCAACAGTGCTAAGGCGGCTAGCTAATGCTATAAGCTAACGTGTAACAGAGGGGTGTGTTAAGTGGCTTCAAAGCGTCTCTGTTGATAAAGTCTATGAGCTGAATGTTCTGGCCGTTAAATGGCAGCTAATTGTCTTATAAGCGAAGTGAAGTCAGTAAGGTTAGCTTGTGTTTAAGACACCAGCAGCTCCAGTGACATGAACTCTGAAAGTAGCTGTCTGGGTTACTTCTGGATATCTTGATTGCTGTCACTGTAAGGAAAACACTCGTTTGTACTCATTTTACTGTATTATAAATGCCTCCTATCTGTCAGAGGTATTGTACAGTATTTACATCGTGGTGATATACTGATCATTTAACACAGTACAGTAGCCTCTCGGTTATATCTTGTGTAGGTATAAAGAAATACTGAGGTCAGAACAAGTCCACCAACGCACCCCTCAAAAAACTTAAATAGGCACCAAAATAGTTTCCTATAAATGTTTCCTTATTCCCATTTTTTCACATTTAATTCCCTACACATGGCTCGAAATGCTGCCTTCTCCAAACTACAAGAGCTGAAGTGGTGTAAAAATATTGAATCCCTAATTCATTTGTTAAGCTAAAAGCAAAGATTGAGTGTAAAAGTCCTGGAATCAGCTTATAAAATATGCAGTTTGTGTAAAGTTTAAAGGGGTGAATGTAAACAACTCCTCGGTTTGCTGGCAGAAGCTTGAATTGATGTTCGTCACTATCTGGCTGCACAGTTTCTACGGCAAAAAGACACTAGTCTGTAATTGTCTTTCCTCTGATTTAGCACCAGAAGCCCTGACCAGCCGATGAGCAGCGTCACTGAGGACATCGACGCCCTTCTGGAGGAATTACTGGAGGAAGACTACAGCGATTCCCCTCAGCTGAAGGTGAACTTGGCGTTCGCAGTCTTTCTACATGGACGTGACAGCTTTTCATCCACAAATGGTCTTTCTCACTGAAAGGTCAGGGTGTCAGGACACCTGTGTACATACATAGGTGCACCTGTTACACCTGTGACGTGCACCTTCCCTGAGTGTATTCAAAAAAGAAGAGAAACATCTCACTTGTTGCACATTTGGTTTGGATGCTGCTGCTGGAGAAGCGACTGAAAAACTGGAAACACTAAACTCACATAGAGCAGCCTCTTTATCTTTACTGCCAGAAGCCCTGACCTGCAGTCATAATAATGATAGTATTTTAACATTGTACTTGGTACAACTACTCCTAATATACAATACTGTTACTTGTTTGAACTCCAGCGTTGTTTATTAAAGGTGCACTGTGGAGTTTTCTGGTAAACAAACAAAATTTTGATTTGCATTCAGTCTTACTCCCCAAAACACTTTGTCTGTGTCTGTCAGGTTAGAGATGTTTATATCCAGCATCATTCACATTCAAGTTTCCCATCATGCCGTCTTCTTCCCTGTTGTTTCCTGAGCGTTGCAGCACATCTGTATTGTGTCACCTGCACAGGATTAACATAAGTGGGCCCCATGAATGGCAAACCACCTTCATAGCACAGCTGGAGGTTTCCAGCTCCAGAGGATTCAGCATGTAAAATCTAATTCTGCAGAGAAACTAGTTCTGCCATCCCAGTGCGCTGAGAGTACATTCAGCACAGGAGCACATTACTTCTCACCTCTGGAGTCTCTACCAAACACCTGTATTTGAAAAACAAATTCAAAGCACAGACAGACACCTGAATTCACTTAAGACGGTTTCGTTCAGATGTTAATGAAGTGACTGCTCTCTGTTCTCATCTCAGGCTGAACAGTGTCCTAAAGGAGCACAAGTGGACAAGAAGCTGTCCCCTCAGGCCGGAGGGAGAAAGTAAGAGGAGTTCACTGTCAATGAAAAACACACACAGGTGGGAGTAATGAGTGCAGGGAGTAAGAACAGGGAGGAGACGCACTCATGTGTTCATTTAGCAAAAACCTGTGACTGATGGTCCGACTGGAGAAACCTGACAAGTAAATAAAAGAGGCTCCAATGGGTGAAAGTGGGAATTAAGTTAACATACTGTTCATATGATGATCTGCTCTGTTTGTGGTGCATTCAGGTGCTGCCCTGTTTTCGTTGGTGGGAGCTCTGTCACTAATGGCGTCGGAACAGCGACATCCAAGAGGTGTGAAAAAATACTTCTGTGCCTTCAGCGTCTGTCATGTTGTTGGTTTGTAAAGATGAAGTTAACATTGGTTTGAGTCTCTTTCGCTGTTTTCACGTCACACTGATGAATAAATACGACTGCTGAAATGTTTTTTTTTTCCTTTCGAATACACTTCTGTATATAATAATACTGTATCAACAGGTCATGTGACCAGCTGCGATGTACGTCCTGTGACTTCCGGGTGCTGATGTTTGATGACTGTGAGTGGGACTTGTCCTGTGACTACCTGTTCCTCAGGTGAGTCTGCAGACAAATACTGCACAGAAACTCCTCACCGTAGACTTCACCGTCACTTCCTAACTACGCCTTCATCTTCATCAGGTCGTTACGTTCTTACTTCTTTGTTATTGCACATGTAGAAAAAGTGCTCCTCAGTCAGTTATCGACCGTTTTGACGGATCAAGTCAAAACGAAGCAGAGTGTGCCTGAAACTCCTCGTCGCTGTCAGATGAACTGCTGCTTAGAAAATTTCCAGCTGTAAAATGTGGACTTACACTGTCACTATAAACCGCCGTGCAGCGTATTCCATCGTCTCACTCACACCTGGAACAACACGCCCCCTCCAGCATGGCGGAGCTGCTTGAACGCAGAGCTGTTTTCAGTCTGAACGTCCTCTGAGCTCGACGTGTGACCTCCTCTGCTTCACGATGAGTCTGTCTGATGTGGCCTTCTCTATCTGGATCACTGAACAGAAGGTGCAGAAAGTGTGCAGAACGCACCTGTAGCAGCCTTTTACAACCTGTCGCACCACATCAAGGTGCGACTCAGTGCCAGAATCATCGTTCTCTTCCTGTAGTGAAGTCAGTGTGTGAGGTTTGTCAGAGGAGGTTGGTTTTAGGTTGTTCAGGTTGGTCAGAAGGTGGCAGTGTTGAGCTGTGAAGTGCACCTCCTGAACCTCTGAATTCTTCTGTTACGTGAAACGTTGCATCTGAACGAGCGAGGAGGTGTAAATATGTATGTTTACAGTCTACTGTTTAGATGTGCAGCCATGTTGACGCTCTGTTCTGCACTCTGAAGCTCTGAAGCACCTTAATCGCTCCAGGAGCTGTGCAGCCGACTGCTGATCTGCTCACATATTAATACTGACTCCTCATTATCTCCAACCTTCCTGTCGTCTGTGTCAGCTGTGATGTTTGTCGCTGCTGCTGGAGACGACCCAGCTCTTCTTCTCCTGTTTATTCCAGGACAGAATGTATCAGTGTGTGCAGCGTGGAGGAGCCAGAAAACAGGAAGTGCAGTAAACAAACTGAAAGGCGTCAATGAAGTCGTCAGCGTGATCAGAGCTGCTTATTTATCTGTTTTTCTCTCAAAGGCAAAGGAAGCAGAATACTCTGAGTTTATTTTGTGTTTGATATCTTGATCCAGGTGCCAACACAACACCTGAGTTTTGGTATCAATACTAGAATTCAAGAAAACGCACCTTTTCAGACCGTCGACAGGATTTTTAGGCCAGTTGCTGAAACCAAACAACACCCAGCTTCATGTCTGCATCCAGTTTAGCAAATGTGAGAAATTAGCTTTGCAAACCAGGCGGAGTGTTCAGAACGTTCTTGAAAGGTTCGCTGAATGTTCCAGGAAAGTTTCTTCACGTTTGTCTCATTTAAAGACCGGTTTCACGTGACACACAGCAGGGATTTGGGTGTGTTGTGCTAGCAGCGGCTAACGTAGCCTGCAGCAGAGACGTGGTCTTTCTAAATCCTCCATTTATCAGCCTTCACACAGCTCCCCAAAGGCTTCGTACCACTTCGTTCACATAATCAGTCGCACTCCCATCAGCTGTAAACACACTGTGATGTGTGGAGTTCCCCTTTAAAACAGCGATCGCAGACATGCTGGCATATCGAACGTAATGCAGCTGGAGCCGGAGGCCGCGAGGCGTAATGTGGCGCCAACGTTCACCAGATCAAGAAAAATACAAAGACAGAAAAGAAAATGTTGAAAAGTCACATTTGTGTGCAGGAAGCAGTTTGTAAGAGTCTTTCTGAGGCTGTAATCGTGTTAAAAACCGCGTCAGTCAGCTGAAAACACGTTTTACAAACCGTTGACCCTCTCCAGAGTGCGACTTGGTTGTGGTGTGAAGTGGCGTTCAGGGACAATCAGGAACACTCATGATGATGAGTTTGTCCTTCACATTGTGAACGAAGCCTCTGAGTTTTGACCAACCAGCTGCGAGATGCTGCTGCGGCCTCCAGACTCCAGACCTGCACATCTGTTCTGGATCTAAACGTTGTTTTAACGTGTGAACGTCCCGTTTTTCTCTGAAACGTCTGACTGAAGGTTCACGTTTGACTTCTTTTAACCGACTTTGTCTGTTTTTGCTCGTTGATTGAGCCGTTTGTCCGTCGTGTGTTCCTTAAAGAATATGATATTTAATATTCCCGTCACAGCCTCTCAGCGTTCCTCCCGAAGCAAACGGCTTCTTTTGGTTTCAGTCTGTTCTGAACATCCGTTACCGAGGCCTCCCACACCTTTCTTTTATTATTGTATGTTATTTTTTTCATTAAGAGGCTGAAAGGAGGGCGCTAATGTCAATAAAAGCTCAGGTGTTTTCGTGTGATGAAAGTGCTTTTTGATCTCGTAAAAGAAATTACAAATGAATTTCTAATTGCTCTTATTATTGTTGATGATGTCGGTGCAATGACATTAATTAAATTGTGGTTGTTTGGTGCTCAAGAAAGGCTTTTTCCCCATATTCATTATGAAAGTTGGGTTTATAGAAAGCAGAAAGCACAAACAGTCAAACAGCCCCCGACCTCCTCTGACTCCTTTATGTTTAATTTACTAGAGATGAAAGTCGTCTCTGTGGATGAATCCAGAGCTCAGCAGCAGCTCATTCAGTCAAACTGACCATTTAATTTAATTTTAAAACATTACCTTGTTCGAATGAATGATCAGTATCAGAGCACAGCTGAGGCTGATGGACGCGCCGTCACTCAGTCAGTCTGATGGGATCCAGTACAGCAGCTCCGCCTTCACACAGTTAATAACGATCAGTATTAGTCTAACTACATGTTTATTATTGAGGTTGTGCTTTGCTTCATGTTGACTGCCGATGTGTTGGATCACATTAGACTGCGGTGTACCTAATGAAGTGGCCGGTTAGTGAAAGGCAGCTGCTGATTGGAGCTTTCTGTGTCTGTAGAAACAACATGCCGGACCGCCAGAAGCTCAGAGCCAAGCTGAGGAGGAGGAGCGGGCGTCGGGCGTACGCCTGCCAGTGCAGCTGGTTCTCCACCTCAGAGCCCGCCGACCTCGGAGAGCAGCCTCAGCTCAGATGGGTCTGCGGGAGACACCGGAGCTGACGACGGCGTCTCGGCTGCAGGGCGCTGCTCAAACACTCAGAACCCTCTGCTGTCCGTTCATCTGTCTGTCTCCGTCCATCGCTTCAGCAGCCTGTCAGAGAGGTTCGTCCTCACAGCTGCAGTGAAAGGGGTTCAGGTGGGCGTAGGTTTAATGAGCGTGTTTACGGATCACTTTTCAGCCTCACAAGACCCCGAAATTATCAGAGTGGTGTGTTAAACGAATATACACGTTTGATCTGGAATGAATCTACGAAGCATTGCCAGGACGTCCCTCAGCTGCAGAGGACAAGTTCATTTCAGCTTCCAGCCTCAGAAGTCCAGAGAAGACTGCGTGAATCAGGCCTTCATGCTCCAACCACGACTGAGGGAGACCAATCAGAAGACGAGGACACACGGACTGGACATCAGACGAAGGTGAACCCATGGAGTCTGTTTTCATTTCATCACTAGAATTGTTGTGTCTTCATTACCTCAGAATGTCCCGCCGTGTCCCGCCGCCATGTTCTACGGTGGCCCAGAGGAGACAAACCAAACAGCGGCTTTAGAGAGCACCTGCTGCATTTGAGTGGCCATCCTAGATTCTCCGATGTGCTCGGAAAAGGAGGCTGAGGAGAGGCCTGCTCAGCTGCCAGTGAACCAAAGTGAAGAAACCAAAGCAAGAGGCGGAAAGACGCCGCGAGGACGTTGATTAATAAAGCAGCGTCAATGATGAGACGTGACCTGAAACAAACATTTTAAATCTCCGCCGTCGATCGTTTTCTCATCAGCTCATACAAACCTTTTTATTATTTAGCTGCTTTGACAGCGAACTGACCACATGAACTCGTTTTCCTCTTAGCGCCGCAGAGACGTGAAGGTTTGAGGTGAAGCGCCGGTCGTCGAGTCGTTTTTCTTTGTTCACAGGATGTAAAACTTTCCTAAATCTAAATTCTGAAGGAGACGCCTGGTGTTATATTTCTGTTGTTGTCAATAAATCCCGAGTGCAGACTCAAACCAGCAGCCTCTTTGTTCCTTTGAAAACACCTCACAGGTGTTTACAGCTGCTCCCTGCAGGTGAAACAGGCCAACAGGAGGAAACAGAGCGTCTGTCTGGGACTATTTTCAGCGGCGGATGAATCCCCATTTGGTGCTGTAGTGTAGTGTTTGAGAGTGTGAGTCAGAATAATCAGAATTATTAGATTATTAATCCAAAATATTATCAAGAAATATATTTATTCTAGATTAGGATACACAGCAGTGTATAAATACTGAGCTTCACCTTCACCAGCTGACGCTACAGTAATCTGTCAGATTATAATCCAGTGATATAATACACAGAAATCTGAAGTGAGTCAGTCTGCATGATGAGTACTTTTACTTTTTCAGTGTACTTTGATGCCACCTGTGGCTGCAGCTTTAAAGAGAATATTTCAGCTTTGAAAAGCAGAACGATCATTTTCTTCCTCTTCGCACTGAAAAGTTGAGCTCTTGTGTTTAAAATCCGCTGAATTTGGTTGCAGCAGCCTCATTTGGTTTGATATGAGCAGCGCTGAGCATCACCTGCTCACTTCTGCTGGAATCACCGCGTGAGCCACGACTGATCCACCTGCGTGACGTCTCAGTCTTTATGACGCACATCAAACGTGGCGTGAAGAGAAAGTCCCGCGCGGAGGGATTCATCGGTCAGGAGGAGTGAATCTGTTGTAGTTTGGGCTTTTGGAAAAGTAATGAAGTGTCTTATTTATCAGAAAGTCCTCAGTGTCGACAGCAGCAGCGTGCAGAGACTCAGTGTTTACACGTCCGGATGGATCCTGATCGAAGACCTGCAGCTCTCATGAACGGCGTCCTCGCGCTCTTTGGCAGAAATGGCCCGCGTGGCCCCTGACAGGTTTCCTGCTATGACGTCAGATCTCTGATGAGATGAGCTCAGCAGCGACGGCGGCTCTCAAACACTCTTCGCGCTGCAGGGTCGAGTGGTCCCGAATCATCTGATGACGTGTTGAACGGCCTTTAATGACCCTGAATGATGGCAGGTTTCATTTTTACCTGCCGATCGCTGCGTCAGAGCACGTGACTGTCACCGTGAAACCTGTCCAGACTTCAAACCAAAGGCAGGGACTGATGAAGAAATGATCTCCATCACAAAAACAAAACATCACAAAAACTCACTGTTACTCAAAATATTACCCATATTATCATAATCTTCATCATATGTCTAATTAGAAATACCTGAGAACGTAATGTAGTATAATACAAATACTACTACTTTATACTGCATTACTTTGCAGAGTGAGATTATTAATTCAAAATATAAACCCTGATAATACATTATGAAGTATTAATATATCTTAAACTACCCGGCAGCATTTAAAACAGTTCAGATTAGTCCCACCTTTATCAGCTGAGGAAGTACGTACGGCTGTTGAGTAAAAGTATCATTAACACTGTAAAAATACTCTGTTAGGAGTAAAAGTCCTGCATTCACTGAAGTTAAAGCAGCAAAGTATTAAAGTGTTTGTTGTGTACAAAGGTCCTTCAGAGAGGATGATGTACATCATCATGTTCATCAGTGTTTTAACGGAGCGTCAGTTTCTAAATCTGAAGCACAGCTCAGAGCGTCTGTGAGAGGAAGAGTGATGGACGGAGAGGACAGACATGACTCAGTCTGTGCTGTCAGACAGCAGGGAGAGCAGAACGACAGGCCTGAGGAGGAGGAGGAGGAGGAGGAGGAGGAGGAGGAGGAGGAAAACAACAGCCGGAGTGATGGAGCTGTGCACATGGTGGAAAGGATGAAGAGTCGACCTTTGTGTCCGGGAGGAAGAGGAGGAGCTGTGATCCTTCACAGGTGTCATTCCCTTCATTTCATCACGCTGAGAAAATCAGCGTCAGGTGAAGCAGACGAGTCACGTTTCCCTTCGCTCCACCTTTACCAGCTGACGCTTACATATTAAGGTGTCCATAATTATGATCCAGCAATATTAGTAATAAGTAAATACATCATCATCATCATCATCATCATCATTCTGAAGTAGTTTTACGTTACTACAAGTACTAATAGTACAGAGTATTTCTACTCTGTGGTCCCTGTGAGATCCGTGTGTCCGCTGATCCTGACCGGAAACCAGTGGGACCGTCTGTCCAGCAGGGGGCGGTGCAACTACGTCATTCGTCGAAAGACTCAAAAAGACCTCAAGAAGAAGAAATAAGGACGTAAAGTCACAACAAGTGACGTGAGGTGATGGCAGACATGGAAGAAACAGAGTTTGAAGATATTTTGGATGATTGGTTCATAGAGTCCCTGAAAACGTGAGAAATGTTCGCTTTTGTTTAAACGTTGAAGGTTTATGTTAGCAGCTAGCTAGCAGCTTCACTCATTCCGCAGCGCTAACAGTTAGCTTTACAAACGGATCTCCGCTTAAACGTCCACTAGTTTTATTTCCACTTAATAACCCGTCGGTTTGCATTGCTTTTATATAAAATCACAAGACTTTTCCTGCATCTGATTCAGCCATTTTTAAATTCGGCTTGCACTTACTGCACGTAATTCGCTCAGCAATCATTATAAGAAGTGATTTTTACTTGACTCCACTGGTTTCTCTTTGCTGCATACAACGCAACTCTATTGCAGCAGGATGTGAATTCTGTCTCAGAAATGTAACCTTGGTCAACGACGTCCGAGCCGAATTGAACAGTGGACTCTATTGAGTAAAAACATAAAGTCATATTGTAAAATTAAGGCACCCATGTTCAGCCTTGTCCTAGGGAATATTAAATATTCATATTTTTGAAGGGAAGCTGGTGTTAAAGTAAAAATGGTTTGAAGAAAAAAAAAAAAAAAAAAATCCTACCTACAGATTTACTTATCAGCACGTGGCTGTCTGAGGCTCAGCTGTCAGGCTTCCCTGCTGCAGCGTTTACGGTTTATTTTACCGAAACATTCCTGGAGTGTGTCTGTGTTCAGTCATTAACACCTGGCTGGCTTCTTTCTTCAGGTACAAAGATCTTTATGTGTATCAGCTGGAAAGTCCCACCCAGGTCATCGAGTGGACATCAGGGAGGAGTGAGTCGATATGTTTCATTATAATAATCATCACACCATATCTGTAAATATCAAACCCTGATTCTAAACAAGTTGTGACGCTGTGATAAAAGGAAATGTGATAATGTGCTGATCCTCTCTGACATGAACTGACCTGAAATCAGCTCAAAGTCAATATCTTTCATGTTTTTCCTCGTCAGCTTCACTGATTTCTGTAAATATCTGCTTATTGTGAATCTGATGCAGCAACACGTTTCACACAGAGTCCAGATGGTTTTTGAAACAGGTTTGTATTTTCCACATTAGTCAGACTGCAAATCTGTTATTTGATCATTTATATAGTGGATGGAGCAAAGAAGACAAATCATGACTTACAACTTATTTATGATCTCAAACAACACAAATAAGACAGATTTAGGAAGATGCAGACCCCCAACAGACTCGTCTTTGGGCAGATTCACAGTCAGACTTTCTCTGCCTGAGCTGGCTCAACAAAACCTGAACCTCCAGGCAGATATGAACCAGGTTTTATGTTCCAGCTCTTCTTCATCTGTTCACAGCCGTGTGCGTCGCAGGAGACAGCTCGTCTAAAAATGAAATTCTGGAGCTGCGTTTGCCTCCGAAACTCTTTGCCGGTGAAAACAAGGTAACAAACACCAAAGCAGCTGAAAACAAAACACAACATCCAAACGTCACTTTTAGTCTCCGCTACAGTGTTTGTGTGTGTGCTGTGTTCAGGGTCTCTGCGCAGAACGGGACTTCAGAGTGGTCCACGGGGGCTTCACAGACGGTCCTGTTCGCTGCCTCAGACACGTCCCAGGAACGAGGTGAGTCTCCGAAACATTTCTTTAAAATCAGTGTGAACTGAACGTCGTTGGTTTCAGACAGCTGTTTTTCCGGCAGGTGTGTCGTCACCAATGACGGCCTGAGCTCAGACCTTCAGGTGTGGGACCTCGGAGGAGACGACGGCGGTGAGTTTGAGGCCAGATGCTCATTTCTCACATCACCTGAAAACAAACTCAGTCTCTCAGTTAAGTCTCATAGTTTCCAGTCAAATAAACGTAGTGCTTTATGTAATAATGGTCACATAAGAAAACAAATGGCGTTTAAACTAATTGACTTTGTGCTCTGTGTGTTGTTCAGAGCAGCAGGGATTTGTTTGTGGTGTTGTCTTTTGTCCATTTTCTATATTTTGAAACAACAAAACATACATGTAATGAATTACACTGCGAGTAACACAGTGAGTTTAACGAGCTCCCGTGTTTGTGTGCTGAGGCCAAACTCGTTCTTTTAGGACAAAATAATGAAAAGGATTTCAGAAAGAGTGACTGATTTAGTGAAAGTGACAAAATCTTCTTTTTCTTTCGTGTTGTAACTGAAGTAAATTCTAAAACAGGTTGTTTGCAGTCACCCGTTTGTTGTGGTGTGAACTGCAGATGGAGGGCAGGAAGTGATTTTCTGCACAGGGAGCTCTATAACACACACTAACACGAACACTAGAACGCAGTTTTAGAAGTGTCTTGGAGTGTGCTAACGGTGGAAATGGTGTAACGTTAGCTGTTGTCTTAAATCTGATAGATTTAAAGGAACAGCTACGAACAACACGACCAACACTTGTTAAATCAGCGTTAACAGTTTCACATCAGACAGCTGAACGTAAATAACGTACTCTGTCTTGTTTAGAGACAATCGATAGCGTGATTGGTTAACTTCACAAACAACCCTAACGTAAACATCGTCATTCAGCTGTCGCACGGTTAATCCACAGGACAGTAAAAACTACGCAGCTTAAAAAAAAACCAAACAGTCATCCCAGTTTTCACTTCCTACCCTCCATCTGAATTTAACGTGACTGCAAACCACCATGTTTGGTGTGTTTTCTCACAACGCGATTGGTTGTCTGCCGTGTCTCATCGTCCAATGACAGATGTGATCAGAAGAACAGGAAGCGTGGAGGGCGGGAGGAGCGTGTCACAGAGAGGCAGCAGGATCGCGGCTCGACTCTCGTCTCAGCCTCAAGTTCTTCACGGAGCTCAGAGCGACGACGTCCGGCTGAGTCAGCTGACCTCAGGACAGCCCCTGTTCAAGCTCGGTAACTCAGATCATGTGGAAGTACGCTTCTAGAACATGTTTTTGTTTTTGTGGGAAGCTCCTCGGTGCTCATCATGTCTGTAGCAGTGGGCTGACTTTACTGAAGTATCAGACGTTAAAGCGGCAGCTGAAATACACAAATCAAGTCTGAATTAAAAGTAATACTGTGGTACTACTGTGGTACTGTGCTGTAAACAGCTTGTGCAGTAATGCAGTAAATTCATACATGTAATGCAAACAGGTTGTAGACGGAGCTGAGCAGGAAGCAGGTGGAGGAGGTGCAGAGGAGGTGCAGAGGAGGAAGAGTAGAACAAATTGAACTCTTTGAAGTTCAACTCGTGACACACGTGTCACATGATATCGAGTCGACGAGTTTATGGGCGGAAAAAGAACTGATTATTGATGAATCGTTTGTTATTTTTCATGTGCCAAACATTCAGATTCCAGCCTGTCGCGTGAGAAGCTTTGCTGCTTTTCTTTGTGAAATATCTTTGACACAGAATATTTTTGGTGGAACTAAACAAGACACATGAAGAAGAAACCTTCAGTTGACAGACTGAACGATCAATCAATGAAATAATCAGCAGATTAATCGATAATGAAGATCGTTCGCTGCAGCCCGACCTTCATGTTACAGGTGTGTTGGATTCAGAGGGATCTGTTAGCAACACGTCCTACAGTTGGACATTTATGACGTGATGTCTTCTGTTTGTCCCGGCAGAGACGGACTCAGCAGATCCTCTCAGTTCTCTGCATTTTGTGAGTGAAACGGTCGTCCTCGCCAGCTGCTGTAATGGGAACGTTTACATCGCCGACACTCGGACGTCCGCCGCTCCTCAGCTTTCACCTCCACCCGCGTCTTCAGGTGAGTCTGTCCTCTGGTGGACAGACGCCTCCGCAGGTCCGTCCTGTTCGGATCCGCCCGGCTGCAGGATCGTCAGACTCTCCTCGTCAGGACAGTCGGTGATTTCGGACCTGAGGAACCCCGGAGGAGCCGTGTGTCGGGCTCAGCTGGACGTCCAATCGGCTCGCTGCAACCTGGATGATGTCAGAGTGTCGTGGGCTCCGGCGCTGCGGGACTGTATCGCCGTGTCAGGTTAGTTTAGTTTAATATGACGTTAGAGTGGCATCCATCGCCTCACTGTGTGCAGATGTTCTGCTCCCCACAGGGACTCTCATTCGTCCAGGTCTTGGTTTCTCTAAGTGCGTCCAAAGGCAGCTGGACTTGTTTTGTGGTTCTAGAAGACGTTTAGACTCTTATCCAAAAGGCTTCTTCAGTTCTGACTGACTGGTGGGGAGTCTCAGACATTTGTCCTCTTGCAGGATCACAGCTCCACCCGGCGTGGGCGGGTCACACCCTGACTCATGAAACGATGGCCAGTGATGAACTGGAGTTTCCCTTCCAGAGCTTAAAGATGAAGAACTAACAGATTTGTTTCTCACCTCGCTCTGCAGGCTTCAGTGGAGCGGTGCAGATCTACAACACCTCCATCTGGACGGCGGAGCTGCAGGAAACTCGCCCGCTGTTCGACCATCGCGGCCACGTGGTTTCATCGCAGTCCGATGATGGCGTCCCCCTTTTCACCACCTCCCACGTCTGGCATCCCGAGCGGCCGCGGACACTGCTGTCCGCCGCTTCAGACGGCTCCGTCCACCTGTGGGACTGGGTCGACCAACCAGCTGCTTACAGTCCGACGGTCCAGTTCACCTGAGGACAGGAGGATGGCGTTACCTCTGATGTTCGGCTCAGTGGACTGAATGTGGTTCAGCAAAGTCCACTGGTCACTGGTCAAATTTGAGACTTTGCAGTGACTCAGGCCACATTTTAGACCACGTGCTGAGACGACTGAGATTTCTACTTCTTCTCCAGGACAAATATCTCCACCCAAAGTGGCTGCATGGGTGGATGATGGACAGAAGTGAAGAAATGGGTTTGGAATGGGGGGAACTTCAAAATCCAAATCCTGAACACATCCAACATCTGTGCGGGACCACGATGCAGCGCTAACAGCCTGCAGCCAGTTCTTACTTGTTGGTGTGAATATGGACGACAGTTCAGGTTCAGGTCTGAGGTGTTTTTAGGAGATTTAATCATGACTGTCACATGTTTTAGTTCACAGAAATAAAACGTTCCAAACGTGGTTTTCTGGCTGCTGGTTTGGTTTCTCGGGGTGTGTTCACAAAACAAGTGAGCTGCAGATGGAGGGCAGGAAGTGATTTTCTGCACAGGAAGCACTTTAACAAACACTCAAAACCAAGAAACCACGAGGAGCTTTTATCAAGAACCAAAAGTTCATAAGGGTGAAAAACGTTAACCGGTCGGGAGGAGCCGAGTCGGCTAACGGTGGAAATGATGTAACATTAGCTATAGTTTTAAATCTGTGGTGATAGATTTAAAGTAACAACTACGAGACACGACTACCTCGTAAATCAGCGTTAACAGCTTCACATACGACAGCTGAACACGAATAACGAACCCTGTCTTGATTTGCGACGTCTTTAGTGGCGTTTCACCGTCCTTTGCTGGTGGTTAATCTAGCTAACAACCTTAACGTAAACTTCAACAGCAATAGCAGCAAAACTTACGATCTGATTTTCTGTTTGTTCATTTCTCTCATAATTTCATCTTAACGAGCACAGTAAAAACTCTCCTTCACCTCATCCACTGCAGTTTTCACTTCCTGCCCTCCATCTGGATTTAATGTCACATGACTGCAAACAACCTATTAAATTTAGTGGCACAGATGACTAATTTGAACAAATCGGACAATTTGAGCGTGTGATCAAGAAACAAAACAGACATGAACATTTGGAGTGTTGCACATTAGTCAGTAAACGTAGACATTGATTTATCAAGAACGTCACTGTTCACTTCGATCAGAGGCTAACGTCTCTCTGTGGTTATAGGTCAGAGGTCTCTAATTCACGTTCACTGTCAGCCAGTTTGTGTAAAATGAGACATTTCCACCCTGAACATACGTGTTTTTAATGATTGTGGGTCAAAACTCTGTTTTTCTTCTTTTCTACCATATTAGTCACTAATCTTCAGATTTCCCTGGTGACCGTCCGAAGGGCCCGGCTCCGAGGTTGGGAACCACTGGACTAAACTGTGTGAAGTAGTTAAAGAGCTGCGACTACTGGCTCCAAAAGTTCTGAGATGCTGCTTATGCGACAGTATTATGAATACTTCTACCTGAAACTGCATACACTGCTGAGAATACTGTACTTTTACTCAAGGAGGATTTCAAATGAAGGTTTTTTCCATTAATGTATTTTTATATTGTGGTATTGATACTTGTACTTACATAAAAGATCTGAGTACTTCCTCCACCCCTGCAGCCGCCTCTGGTGGAACGTTTTCCGGTGCTTTGTTCACCTGTCGCCCCCCAGCAGGGATGTAACGGTCCTGGAGTCACTCTGCAGTCACAGCATCGTCACAGTAAGGAAGGAAAAGAAAGCCCCGTGAATCTTTACAGTTCAGGAAAAACCTCGTTCGCCGCTGCTACTTATTATCAGGAAAAAGCCATGAAAAGTCAAGTCAGTGTTACAACACTGACCTGCCATTAAACCACAAGCTTTCAACAGCATTTCCATTCAACCGTCATTTTTAGGCAACAAATCCGAAGCATTTCACTGAAGACATCACTTCGGCGCGTACAGAACAGACAAAGGACCAGTGTGAAGGATTTAGTGGCATCCTGACCATTCGTGACTTCGTGGCCTCTTTCAGCCTCCAGACACTGACCGGACGAACACGAACACAAACTTAATGATCAAAACGCCATCAGACTGCATTCAGCTGCACTTTCTGAAGCTTTCCCTGGAAAAAAAAAAAAAACTTACTTTCTTCCTCCTTGAGGTTTCGCCCATTACAACAGTTCTTGTTAAGTAACAGCACTGCGACTTTGACCTCTGACCGTCTTCTGATTTCTTTCTATATTCTGAAGATGCCGTTTTCCTTGCATTCAGCTCACCGTGTGTGAGCTGCTGCAAAGCCTGAACGCTCTCCTTGAGTGTTTCTACTCTGTGAATTCTTTGTCTGAACCGAGGTCAGTGAAAGCTTCACTGCTCTCCTTAAAAGACAATTCACAGCGTACACAAAGCAGAAAACTGGCTCAAGGACCTTCTCCTGAAGGGGGACAGACGGCAAACAACCATCCATGGTGCTCTCATTTTAAGGATCCTCTGTGTTTTCTGTCACTACTCTTTCAAAATAAAAGCGTCCTTTCGTGGCTGGTGTTCAGTCCGTCTGACTCAAACCTGCCTTCTTGTCAGACACCTGATCAAACGTGAAAATCCCAAAAGCAGCTCTGTCTTCATGTGTTTTAATGTTTTTCTTTCTCTGGATTTGACAACAAAAACACTGTGTTTCAGTTTCTTCTGAATGTGGCTGAAGCGGTTAGAGTTCAGTTTTTCAGTGTGTTTGCTTTGAAAGAGGACTTCTTTAACAACACTGCTTACCTGGAAGAAATAAACAAAAAAAGCTTGTTTTCTTTTGTTACTTCACATGCAGCTATGGGAGGTCCAGGATTGATTAATGATTGATGCACTTCAGGTAGTAAAGGGTAGAAAACGTGACGCATTCAAGAAATCATATTCTGAACTCATAATTCACCTTTTTGACTATAATTTCACTCATGGTGCTCAGATCCTGCTGACTTCTCCTCTAGCGCCACCATCAGGTTGACATTCATGTTCCTCTCAGGATGAACTGTAAAAGCTTTCACAAACCTCTCACATCATCATCAGGTCAGACTTTTGACTTGATGCTATGGTTCATAACTAAATAACTGCAAAGCTAATGGCGTTCCCATCAGCCTCTTGAAGGCGTCATCAGACTCCCTGTGAAGTCCAGCATCACCACATAATGACAAAGAGCAGCTCTGCCTGGTGAATGAGCTGCTTTTCCTTCACTTTGTTGTTCAGATCTCTGTCCCAGCTGAGCAAACAGCCTTCGTTCACACACACTGCTGCTAAAATCACAGATTGCTGCGACCACGAAGCCTCGACTTCACCCCTCAGTGCCAAATATCAGCTTCTGCAGTTTGCGTCTCTGAACTGGAACCTGAGTCCATATCAGACTGTCCTCTTTGTGTCCACACTGCTGCCATGTCTCCATGCAGCGGAGACACTCCCTTCAGACACAAAGACAAGGAGACTGCTGATGTTTCCTTTCCAAGATTTCGACCTGTGAGGAAACTGCAGTGTTTCTGTCGCTCTGCCAGTGTCGGCTTTCACCTGCTCTCATCACAGTTTCAAAGCCACTGGAGCAAAGGCATGCTGGGAGTTTTCCTCTGCATCTCTATCTGTTCTCTTAAGATAACGACATCAATGTCTGTCTCAGCCTCCAGTGAAGAATCAGTGAGCGCTGAGGTGTCAGAGGATGGAGATACGGAGATGAACGGCAGCAGCGAAGGATGATTTCAGTTGTCCTTCACAGTCTGCAGTGAAGAGCCGACAGTCTTAATAACATGTGTTTGTCTTTTATCAAGCAAAAACACCACATTTGGAAATGATCTGTGGTCAAGCGGAGAGCACAAACCAAACATCAGACAAGTTTCATGTTGGCCTCTTAACCAGCAGCAGCTAATATTTATAGCACCAACCACACTATGAATGCTCCGCCTGTAATTCAACATAATTACAGAGCAACTGCAGCGAACACCATGGAAATCATGAAAGTGAGGGAGAAAGCAGGAGGTGAAGAGCTCGGAGACAACGCTATGAATGTCTGAATTCTCTGCTGCGAATACTAATAATTACGTCCCCGGCTCTCGTTTGTCTTTCAGCCAAATTAAGGCAGCTGACGAGTAACAGCAGATGTGTTCAGTCGGGATGTTACATAACTCTTCAGGTTACTTAAACAAAAAGCTGTTAGATCATTCCAGCAGAGCAGAGGAAGCTGTGGACAGACAGCAGCAGAGACGCGGGGACAGATGAGCTGTGAGACGCTCTCGTCCCTTTAATTAACCCTGAATGACGGTTTGTGGTTGAGTTTCTCGTTAGCGCTGCTTCTGCTGGGCTGCATTGTATTGAAACATGTTTGGAAAGGTGGAGGACGAAGCGGTTCAACGCCACTGAAAGGACAACCTCAACAATTAACAGAGACACAGTTAATTAAGCTGCCTGTGTTAGTGTTAATCAAAACTCAGCCTCGTTATCTTTTTAATGGCTGAGCTCTTGAACTTCACTGCATCAGATTTCACGTTTCTTCATAAACGGGGGTCCTGATGTATTTTACTGCCGTGTTGACACTTTGTCCTGCTGCCCCCACGTAGACAGGTCCATTCTGTCCTGTGATTACTAATCGCCTCACACACACTTACACACTGATGCTGATATATCTGCAATAAGCTTAGAGCTAATATGATCAGAAGCATCACTGAACTATTTCGAGTCCACACGCAGACACTGCCACAGCAAAACAACAAAATACAGAGTCGTCACCGCAGAACATACACACAGTGCTAGAAAGTAATGATACTAAAAATTATAATAGTAATACACTCAGACACTTTGGAAATGACAGAACCTCTCATAAGCTGTCAGCTCTACATTTAAATTAGAAGTGCACTTCCTTGTTTTCCTTCCCCTGCACACCTGTTGACCAGGTGTGCATCAGACAGCGTTCACTCTCAGGAACCAGTTTGAACTCATCAGTATTCAAAACAAAACCTGGAGGCCATAAACTAGATTTCCTGAGCAAAACATGAATTTCAATTTAGCTTGAAGCAGAGGACGAACACCAAACAAAATAAGAGATGATGAAAAAAGCAGGCGTGTGTGCATGTGTGTGCATGTGTGTGTGTATGTGCGTGCGTGAATGTTTGGCTGGCGGGGGCTGAGCTGCTGAGGGATGAATAAGGAGGCTTTGAAAGGACACAGGAGGCAGTCATTACACTGAGTGACAGAGCGCTGACTGTGGCCTAATGACACTGCAGTCATTAAACCTGACGCTCGCTGAGCGATCTCAGTTTTATTCAGTTTCTATTCTCTGCTCTGCACGCCTCTAAAAACAGCCTCTGGAGCGCCTCAGCTTCTGTCTGTGAACGCCAGGTTAGACGGACATCAGACGCCTACAATTAAGACGCGACCCGCGGCTCCCTGGCGAGGCGGAGAATGACTGACAGCTAACAATTAACAGCCAATAAAGCTGCTTTTTTCCCCATTAACCACCAATCACTTCCACTTCACAGCACTGCTGATCCTTCCTCCTGATTTCAGCTTACTGCCCTTAAAGTTAACTTGCAGAGACTTAATAGTTATGCAGAAAAACAATCCATCAGTCATAAATATTCACCTTTTGAAATCTGAGCTGCTTGCAGACACTGTTTTCCTGCACGACCACGACCAAATATCATGTTTGTTTCTTGTCTCCTGGATTTTACTGTCTGTCCGTAACTCATCAGCTTCTTTTTAATATTCTCCTTTAATAGTTGTAAATGATTTTTCATTTCACAAAAGTCAAAGTCTCAAACACGACCAGACGTCCACATTTCTGGAACAGTTCTCCAACATTATAATAATACAGGTTTTATTCATGTTCTCCTGCAGCACAAACACAGACTGAGCAGCATCGTTCTCAATTACTACAAACGACAAAATAAATATACAGAATTTATGTCACAAACAAGTCATTTGAAGACGTGATTGTTTCTTTCGTCTCTGCAATTATCTGCTTTGTTCTTAAGTCCTTGTGGACAGCAGGAGAAGTCGATCTCGCCAAAGAACAAACTGCTGAGGATTGTTGAGTCAAACTGAGAAAATGGAGATGTGTCAGTGTTTTAAAGAAGGTGTGGCCCAAGAGTTGGTGTTTCTGAATGATCTCCTGATTAGACTCCGCTCTGCAGACTGTGGAGAGCTGAGCTATGTGGGTAATAACTGGTTATCACACAGCTTTTCTACAAAGACTCGTTTCACCCCATGTCGTCACGCTGTAATATGAAGAATTCGGCTCTCAGCGCAGTAACGACTCATTGTTCAGCCGCCAGCCAGGAAAGCCTCTGTTTAGAGAATCACATTTCCAATAGCATTAACGAGGCTTTTCCAAACAGCCTTTGTATTCAGAGTCTTACATGAACATATGGCCCTTTGTTCTTCCTCTGTGATGAGTGTTGCTCAGTATTAATTAGAGTATTCTGCTTTCTGGGTGTTCAGTGAGAAATAAAGGTTGAAGTTTTACACCTCAGTCTTTGCTTCACCTTCTCACAGTCTACACTGTCTCCATACGACATACGGCACACAGTCTACATGTACAATAGGCAGCTTGTGTAGTTTTTACTGTCCTGTGGATTAACTAGCAGCAAACGTTCAGCACCGCGGTGCATCACTCATTCTTGCATGTGAAGGGAGTTCAGCCCGTTGTACACGTTGTTTTTCTCACTTTGCAGGAAACGAACCGAACCTGCTCAGTTACATCATTCACTGAGGCCTCATGATAGTTCACAGCTTTTATTTACAGGCTCTTCTGTGCAGCTCAGGGAACAACACATCTGCTGGAACAAGTCATTTTAGATTAAAAATGTCATCTTTTCTTATATGTATTTAAATGCTGTAATCATGCTGCCATTTTCTCTGAAACATCATTTCCCCAGGAGAGAGGACAGAGAGTTCTCTCTGTGGCAGACAGACAAGATACAGGGCAAAAACTGGTCAAACTTTGTGTAAACTGGTTGAGTATGAAAACAACTATAAGATTTGTTATTTTTGGAGTTTGTAGCTGCAGACTGTAGTCAGAGCCTGTAGGCTGGGTCTGACCTGGAACATTGTCATCCGGCTCTGATGTAAGATCCTTAAAAATAAGCACCATGAGGGCTGCTCATCCTCTATGATCACCTTGCTAACAGCCGCCGCTCGCTGTGATCACCTGTCGCTCACAGTGATGCTGCTGACAGTTTCCGTGTTGAAGCATCACAAAGTGTCACAGAGTGACGCTCTGATCCGCACGGGATTTGTATAAATACACCAAATCTCAGTCCTAACTTCACAAACTTTAGCTCAATCATTTCTGATTAGTTCAGTTTAAAACATTTCAAATGACTGTTTATGGTTTAATCTGATGAGTCCCGATAAAAATGCTGATTTCCATCCACACCTTCTCAAAGGGAATCAAACATGAACACTAACCGACAAATACTCCACAATTCCTGCGACGAAAATCTTACTTAATAAAACTTTTTTGACCAAAACGCACTTTAAGGAGAATTTTCTCCACCCATAAAGCAACACTTCATCGTTCAGTTTTTCCCAAACATCAACACACCTGGAGCCAAAAAGCAAAACATCCGACATTAACAGGTGTCTTACCTTGTGTGGTCTTGCTTTGGGACATTCATCCACCGACACAAACCTCCAGCAGTGAGCAGATCACGTCCGGCTGTCCACACCCACCGTCCATTGACAATCATGCTAGGTCGCTGTAGCTAAGCTAGCGATGGGCTAATAAGACAGGTGAGTTGATTGGGGTTGCTGTTAGCATAGCGTTAGCATCAGTCCCAGAGTGCACTCTGTGTACGACCTCTCCTTAAAGTCTTCGTTTTTACCTTCTTTGTCACTGCACCAGTACTCTGTTTCGTTATTTCCCTCTTTAATGCGACGAATGCGTCAAATCTACAAATCTCTAGTCTGTTTCCACTAACTTCTTGTTGTTTAGCCCGCCAACGGGCTTCTTCTTCTTCTTCTCTTATTTAAATAATGCTCATGTATCAGTTTAAGCGCTTTATCGCCACCTACTGGACTGGAGTAATAGTGAGTTATTCAAACAGGCTGTTACTGTAAGAATAACGCTTGAAGGCACCACTACCTCATTTATCCTTTTAAAAATTCAAGGATAATGATTAAATAATGGTGCAATAATGCTGTTTTCTGCAGATGCTCCATACTTAGATAAATCATTAGGCTGAATATGCCTCAAAGAAAACAAATAAACCACCATATTCTGTTTTTAGTTTCATGCATTTTCCCCCCATTTTTTCAACATTTCCATTCATCTTACCTCTACCTCGTAGTGTGCTTCCCCCACTGAGAGCTACCTTTATTAGCATGGAGTGTCTCGAGGTGACTCCACAGTTGGAAGTATCTGATTGATTATTAATTACATACAGGCGAAGCTTTCTGATGTGTTTGATACTCATGGGATTTGTTTTGATGAAGCACTGTAGTCTGTTTGACATGACTTCTGACACATAATTCATTCATTATCATGTGAAACAATGACTTCTCATACAGGCTCAGTGGGATTGTCCTCTGGGTAAAGAGTTTATTCTTTTTTTCTCATATCTTCTTCACTGCTGTTGCTCTCCTGTCAGTGAAGGCGCCTGCAGGCCTGAGTCCTTTGACGTTTCTAACAGAAAGCAGCAGATTGGCTCCTGCTGTGATGTTGGTTTGTACACACATCATCAAACGCACCAACTTCCTCTGCCTTTCCACCGGCGCTCCCAGCCGGTTGTGCCTGACTCCACCTGCAGGAGGCTCACTGACTTCCTGTCTGACAGGAGGCAGCACACGAGGCCGGGGGGACATCTCCGACTCCATCAGCACCACTTCCTGCTGCGTCCGTTCCCTTCTGCTCTACTCCCTGAACTCCAACAGCCCACCTCCAGTCCGTCAAGCTTCTGAAGTTTGTGGATGACACCACCCTCAGTGGGCTCATCTCTGATGGGGACGAGTCCACCTTCAGGTGGGAGACGGACCCTCTGGTGACCTGGTATTGAGCTCAGTGCTCTGAAGACAGTGGAGATGGGGGTGGACTTCAATCAAGATCTCAAAATCAGTCACAATGGCGTCATTGTTAAACCTGGTTACTAGATTTTTGGCCACTTGGGGGCAGCAGAAACAAGCTGTGAACGGAAGAGCAACATATCATCAACTCTTATCTCTACATTCAGCCGTCACAGAGCAACACCGTCATTCATTCAGTCGTGTTTGTCAGCATCTGATGTGTGCAGATAAACTATATCTAAACTTTATAATCCTTAAACATCCTCAAACGGCCTTTTTTTCGTCAAAATTATTCACCTTATTGTCATTTAAGAAGAAAAACAGCACACTGCCCATTTAAGAAGCTGAAACTACGAATGATGAATTATCAGAACACATTTTAAGTGTTTTTCATAATTGACAAATCAACTGAATGATTAATTGACTGATGACAAATTAATGTGATGAGAGAGGCCAGAAGATGTGAATGAATGAAGACACCACAACAGTCCGGCTTTAAGCAATTCATTATTTATATATAATATATACTTCAAGGTTTCTGAAGGAATTAGTAATGAACAATGATATGCTGGTTACATTATGATTGAAGCCCTTTTTAGAAGCTTTTAAAAAGTAAAATGATCAAAAAAACTAAGAAAAAAAAACACCAAAAATTAAACCATCAAACAGCAACAGAGAGAGAATATTAAAATCCATGAGACAGGAAGTGAGCGGCTCGCACAACAAAACCAAAACACGCCCATTTCTCCTTCAGCCGTCCAAACGTGTCCCCTCATTATCCGTCTCCTCGCCAAATCTCAGGATCTGCAGCTTTTCTTCTCTAAGTGTAGTCGAGTCCCACCGGTCTGTGGTCGAGGTCCACTCACAAGCTTTTTCTGGAGCTTTCAACAGGCAGGACTTCACCTGAGACACAGCTCTACAAAAGGCTCGTGACCGGACTTTGAATGAAACCATTTCCCACATCTGTCGTCTCAGGGTGATCCTCATCAGCCCACTGAGCCACAACTCAGCACCAGCAGAAGGTCGAAGCCACAGCGTGGATCTGGGTGTTATTACAGTTTTTAGCTGCTGTGAGGCTGCAGTCACACAGGTGAGCACAGCGGCTCAAGGCGGCACCTGGAGAAGAGACCAGCCTGAAAGAATAACTGGAAAGAGAAGAGCTGCACTGGGCTCAATGGGCTGATGGCGACACACTCTGGAGTTACTCTGTAAATCTTACTGGGAAACATGGACGAGCTCCAGTTTGCGACCTGTGAGTTCAGCACATGACGGGTGGAACTGGGTATTGCTCAACAGCAGTAGCAGTGGAAACAGCAGTAGTGGTTTAAGTAGCTATACTTCAGTGTAGAAGTACTTAGCATTAAAAGTACTCGCTGATGCATTCATGTGTTCATCACTGTGATGTCACAGCTGGTGAAGATGGAGCTAATTCTGTGTCGCCTGAGAATTTACCCCCCAGGGATCAACAAGTCTTATTTTAACTGATGACAATAAATCATCATCATTGATTATTGATGAAATCTGCAAAGTAACAAGTAATTAAAGTGATCTGCTAATTATAAGAGGAATTAAATGTAGTGCAGCAATACTTGCCTCTGAGATGTAGTGAAGTCCAAAGTGACATAAAATGGAAATACTGAAGAACCTAAAAGTGTACTGAAGCACTCGAGTAAATGGACTTAATCACTTTCCACCACAGATGCTCAGTGTATTTCTGGAACTTCCATTTATCTCATAATGTCACACAGAGAAAGAGCTGAGCAGCATGACGAGGCTGCTGACACCAAACCGTCTGCTTTGAATGAATTCATGAACCTGCAGCATCTTTTCACCCGTTCATGTTGGAAGCACCTGGGTGCAAACACCTGCAAACACCTCGTGGTCAGGTGACTATTTTAAAGAGCTGATGGGGATCGACTGAATGCAGCAGAGGATTCAGAAGTTCAGGGGAGGAAAACGTGTTCAAAAAGACGTCTGAGGAGAGATTAGAGTGCGTACCTGTTTGTTTGTGACAGGACTGAGCTCCAAATGTCTGGATTCAACAAAGAGTCAAATGTTCAGCTGCAGAAACACCTGATTCCGACCTCGCAATGCTCTCCCTGTCTGAAGTCTTTGTCCTGCACATGCGTGTGTGTAAAAAGCTGATTGGAAACTCAGTTAACTGAATATGTCCTCAGGACTCAGGCTTCTGCTTTAACACGTTATTTAACTGGAGAAAGTTGACTAATCTGTTACTGAGCACATGCAGACCCACTGAATCTGTCAACAGGAGGAGGTCAACGCTGCTAATCTGCTGAAGAGTCTTTAACTGCGACAAAATACAGAAAATCCAGATGTGGTCGGCTGGTGGACATCGTCAGAGTCTGCTGCATTCAGGAATCAACACGTGGCTGTGACTGCTGCGTGGAGACAGACTTCCACCTTTAATGGTGGTGAGAGTGGAAAAGCTGCAGATGCTGCTGAGATGTGACTGACAGGAGGAGGAGGAGGCGGAGGAGGAGCACAGGGGGACCTGAAACAGCGTCATTTCAGAACTGATCAGAACTGTACAACTAGAACAAATAAACCCAAAACACATCTGTACAAATGTACAAAAATCAACAGGATTAAAACATGAAGATTCATTTTAAAACTAACAGTATGAAGCAAAAAGTCAACCTGGATCAAAGTCAATGTGCCAACTTTGTTAAGTGCAATCCACAGCAAACCTGAGGCCGGACTCTGTGCTTCAGGGTGAGACGGCGGACTCGTCTCCTCCATCGGCAGCTCGGCCGCAGCGAGTATAAAGGACAGCTGGTTAGTGATCATCAAGGTGTTCGTTTCTCCAATCACTGCGTTGCTCTTATTGAAGCAACATAAACATTAACAGCAACGTAAATCTTTAAAATCCAAAAGACATAAAAAGAAAATGATCCCTTTTGTCTCCCCGCTCTGCTGCTTCGAGCTGCAGTTCAGACGAGGAGTTCTTACTGCGTCAGAAATACACAGACCGTGTACAAAGACAACGCTCTGACCGTTCAGTCAACGTGTAGACGAACGTCTGGAGACGCTGTCCCAGTGGACAGACGTCACTCACGGACGTCCAGCTGTTCATCTTCTGCAGCAACGACAGACTGTTTTCCCTGTTTGACCTCAGCTGAAGTTCTCCTCATCACTGTCTGTACTACAGCGCTGAGTTTCATCCCAACATCTGCTCATCAAGCAAACTGAAGACAAGTGAAAGACGAGCTAAGCGGGTCCCTCATGAAACCCACCCAGACTTGGTCCAACAAATCCAACGCCAGCAGCTTCACAGCAGCCATGTTCGCAGTTCACCCTCCATCTGCCTCAAACGAGACAGCGTCCTCCTGTCCATGAGGACACGCCGCATGATCGCAGCTGAGCGGCTGCTGGGTCCAGGCGGTCTGCGGAGGCGGCGTTTCACTTGTGCTTTTCACTTTCAGATATTTACATCACTGCAGCCGTCAACGCCACCTCAACACAGAACATTACTGTATTATAACAGAAGCTCAACGGTTTTCTGTTGTGAGCAGCAAACTGAGATTTTAATGCAACGTTGCATTGTGGGATTTTTAGCAGATAGTACTTTTTGGGGACCGCGTACACATCAGGAATCCACACGTGATGCATAATGCTTGTATGTGGTGAACAGAGTGATTTCAGAGGTGCATCACATCTTCATCTGACACCTGATGAGTGCATCACACCTGTGCTGCTCAGAGAGCAAATATGACAAAGAGCTGCTTCTGTGAGACGCGTCGGTCCTCAGCGAATCACAATGATGCACGTTGGGACTCTGCTGGTGTGAACTGCCCGTTACAAACTGACCCCAAACATGCAGCAGAACAGCAGGACCCCTTCTGACCCGATCAGACAGAACATGATTTGGACCAGGACTGACAATCCAGATCCGAGCCCTGGGCCTGGTCTAAGAGGATAAGAATAACACACAAATACAAAGACTAAATTAATCATTTGCTAATTGATTAAAAGGTTCTGGCTCCCTAAGCGGACCATGCCAACCTAAACGAGTGCTGACGGACACCTTTGTGACACCTGAAGAGAACAGTCAGGTGTTCTTCCTGTCTGAGAGCGAGCTGAGTCGCTGCCGTCTGCATGAAACTCTTCACGGCACAAACTGATGACATGAACGTCTGTGCGAGTCACTGAACCTGAACGCTGCGTCTCAGCGACAGCCACTTCACCCTATTTCCCCCAAGCAGCCTTTCACTTCCTGGTTCAGAGCCTGATCAGGGTTTAGGTCACTGACACGTCACATGATCAGAAAACTGTGCTTTTCATTGGAAAGTTCTGGTTCTGAAAAAGGAAGGAAGGTGGGAAGGACGGCCGTGTTAGCTTGTGTTGGCAGAGACTGGGAGAGAAAGTTTACGCAACTCCACCAGGCGGGAGGAGCAGAGTTCAGAAAGGGTGCGTTTGTTTAGTGACACGACGTGGCCCTCGGGCCTCAGAGCAGCACAGGGAGGGGTCAGGAAGACAACACGCTGGTTTCCTGATTATTTCTGTTCAGAAACCATAAACCACCTGAACCACCGGGCAAGTTACGACTCTGAATCCAGACAAGATCATGTGACTACAGACGAAAACACAGGCTAACCTCACACTTCCTGATCATTGCGTTTCATCTCATTCACTGCAGCGTTAGAGAACCTGTAGCCAGACAGACCATCTGAGCATTACATGACTTCTACGTCATCTTCCTGATCACAGTCATTAAATCACATCTCTCCGGTCAGACAAACCCACAGTTTTGTGGAAAAGCTTCCACCTTCTTCCTTCAGGCCTCTTCCACTGCAGGAACTCAACGACTGTTCTAACGAGCAGCTGTTTGTTTTCCACTTTTATAGCTGAATCGAGCTCACCTGACGTGCAGGTCTGCGCGGCGCACGGTTGACATGCATGCATCGGCTGTGACGTAGGTTTACATATGTATCCGTGGAGGAGCGTAACTCCATCTTAGTCTGTCCTCCCTCCTCCTTCCTTCCATCACCTCCTCCAGAAACAAGCAGCTCTGACAGTACGAAGCAGAGCAGGAGCAGCTGGATCTGGTCCATTCTGTCCTCCTCCTGCAGCAGGTGGGGCCCTTTATTAATCTAACGATACTGACGTACATTTAGATGTGAAACATCTATGTTAGGCCATTTTTCTTCAATTGTCCCTTGTCCCAACTGCACCCGCTCACCAAACGCTGCATTGAAACGATGACACTTGTCGTCTTTTTAAAGACGTCCATCCAGAACGTTCGGGTATGTAAAACACAGGATCCAGGCTCAGGTTACAGGAAGCTCCTGGTTACGGGTCGTTCAGTTCAAGCAGTGGAATAAAGGCCTCTCAGCTCAATCTGCAGACCGATGCCTGGCTTTTTAACAACTCAAACATATCCTGACCCAGAGTCAGCGTCTGATGGCCGGTTCAGGTGTCTTTCAGGTGGTAGAGAACAGACTTCTCAGAAAAAGTCCAAATTGAACTCTTCCTGTCTGTCGGCAGGTTGGTAATCTCCCTGCTCTTCTGTTTACAGCACAGACGCACTAAACCACACAACAACTCCATCCTACGTAATGTGTTTCAGAGTCAACCGACCATGGAGTCCCTGTTTTTTGGCAGCCGGGGTTCATTAACAAATAACCTCTTTCATACTGACGGCTGAACTCAGCTTTCTGCAAGGCACTACGTGACGGTAAAGGCAAAAGGTAGAGTTAATTTTGAAGCCGCTCAGAAAGTGGACTCACAAAAGTGTGTTAGCAGAGACAAACACTCACTGTGAGACAAGCTTCAGCTGATTTGTCAAAAGCAACTATATTAGGTCAACTAGAAAAGCTCTGGGTTTAGCGAAAAATCTACATTTTGTTATTTATAAAAGGGATCTTTGCTTCAACTCGACATTTCACTGAAAAAATTTACAAATCAGGGCAGAAAAATACCAAACTGCTATTACAAAAAAGCCCTTTTTGGTGTGATACCTGTAGGACAGAAGAGATAAAGGTTAGAGCCCAAACATTTGCTTTTCCCTGCAGACATTACAAGCAATCGCCTTGTGTAGTTCACGGACAAACGATTAAAAGAAGTGACACAAAGACGGCAGAAAAAGAAGCGTCTTAGCTGAAATTAACCGGGGAGGAGGGCAGAGTCGAGAGGGTGTTTCTCATTAGCACCATTGTGTTCTGTAGTGACTAACTGCAGCCTAATTAAGAGTTAAGAGAGAAGAGGCGGACTGAGAGGACGCCATGAAGAGTCTTTTTCCCAGAGTTCTTCCAGTCGCCCAGTTAATTCCACATGTTGAATCACTGTGTTCGGGAAAAGGTTAATCCCTGCTGGAATCGGAGGAAGAATGAAATATTTTGGTTTGAGACTGGAACTCCAAAGTGAATTAATCCTCAGAGGTGGAATTGGTCTCACGGTGGAGCGCGATTCGATCATCTGGGAAGAAAAGAAGCGCTTCCTCCTCGACGTGGGGACGAGACGCCGTCGGGAGGACGGTTCGTTCCTCAGTCACTGCTGTCGTCTTCATCGTCATCATCCGACAGGTTGTTGCTGTTGAACTTTGACCCCGGCCGGCTGATGGAGTCTGAGCGCGGCGCGAGGCTTCCTGACGTCAGCTGCACGAAGCAGTACTCGCACACGCGAACGGGTTTGGACGACTGGCTGGGCAGGAGGTACTTCTTCTCTGAGCACGGCCCGCAAACCACAAAGCCGCACTTCCTGCAGTGGTGGCGGCGGCTGACCGGCGTGAACTTCACCTTCTGGCAGCGCATGCACACCGTCGCCTCTGAGTCGGGCACCCAGACGGCGGCGTGCTCGCCCGTCGGGGCCTTGCCGCTCTTCTGCAGCAAGTCCTCCACGCACTTCCCTATGTGGCTCATCCACTCGGACTTCTCGTTGGCGGTGGCGGCGTAGACCGCGAAGGACTTGGTGGGCGTCTTGATGAGCCAGCCGTTGCGCAGGTCGCCTTCGTCTGGCACCGTGTCGATGGTGACGCTCTCCAGCGGGATGATGTGCTGCTTGTTGTACTTCTTCTTCTGGATGACGATGTTGCCGTAGACCAGGATGTCGTTGAAGAGGAAGAACTGGCGCGCCTTGGGCTTCTTGCGGCAGAGTTTGGTGAGGACGCCCTCGCCGATCAGCACGCGGCCGGGGATGGCCAGCGGCTGGCCCGCAGCGCCAAAGCAGCCCTCCACCACCGCGATCCTCTTGGAGTTGGCCTCGCTGTTCGCTAGCCGGTCCACCATCTTCACCTCACCTGGAGAGACACGAAGAGAGGAAAGTTTGAGCGTTTTGAGGTTCAACATCTCTTTATAGGTTCAAACTGTTAAACCACTTTTTCTCTTTGGAAACTGGAACTTTATTGTGGACCATTAACAATACTGTGGAAACTAGCAACAAAAACAACCCAATATTTACTTAAATAACAAAGAACATGAACTGAGTCCTTCCATTTTGACAGATTCACGGTGAGTCAGTGCCACGAAAAACTCTGATGTCCAGTCAGATGCAGACGACACTGTTCTGTTATGTCCACAGTAACATGAACTGTTGCCTGCTGAGTATCGCCTGTTTTTCTTTTCTTTCATATTAAACATCTGTTCTCTTTACATGGTGTGTTTTTATCCAAGTAAATCTTGCTAACCTTAAATTCACTCCATGTACGCCATGTGTACTGCCCTGCCTCGACTCTGCGCCCGCCCAGTTTGAGACCCGCTGTCTCAAACTATAATTCATACGTTTCATGTTTTCACTGTTTTTTCCCCCTTTTTCAACCTTGGGTTCAAATGGTGAAGGCAACGAGGTGGGTAGACAGCTTTAGAGGCGTATTAGGGTCTGCAAAAGCCTTAAATAAGAAAATATTTATGCACCAGTGATGCATTTTGCATGGTTTCAATTCTCCAGAAATCATTAAGAAGGCCATTAATTAACCAGGATGCTGAGCAAGCAGTCAGAAATATGAAATGACTCCCGGGGTCACAGTGTTTCCAATTACAGCTCAAAACCTTTCCATGTCCCTACCAATGTGCCCTTCATCATAACATACTGTGCTCCTTAATAATAAATCCAAACACAAAGTGCAGTTTTTCAAAAATGAACCACATCCCTGCTCATTGTGCTGCACCTACAATGGGAATACAAAAAATCAACCAGTAAAAAACATTATCTTGGTCAGACAGTCTGTATTTGTTCCTCTACCGGAGTCACTCATGAAGCCACTATTCCTCTTTCTCAGTTAGAGCTGCGGCATCCTCTTTAAAGTCCAGCCATGACAGTCGCATCAATCTTCTCATCCAACAATATTCTCTAACTGATTGACTCTTTGCTCTATAAAGTGTTGGGAAATGCTCTCCTTCAGCAGCTGCTCTGACAGCTTGGACTTACTCTACAACACTAATGTTGATTCAGCATAATACTGTATTTCAGTGACAGTAGGGGGTTTTCTCAGAGTCCGGCGCAGAGCTCACGCCACATGAAACACACGAGGGTGACGTTACATCACTGCGCGTGTTTTCGTCGTAAATCAAGGTTTCAGTTTCAATGACTCCACTTCTGACGGCTGGTGGAGAGAATTTAACGATGAGACCGAAGAGCAAACAGCAGCAGGTTTCTCTGCTCTGCTGTGACCCTGAAGGCAGCACAGCAGAGCCCGCCTTCAGCTTTTCTTACAATCAAACCGAGGAGGTCGAAGGTCACTGATGACAGAGATAGAAGGGTGCTGGAGCTCTCCGGCGAGCCCAGAGGGTTGAGTGCAGAGTTATGACCTCAGAAAGATGCTCACATGCAGGATGGCGTACAGGATGGTAGAACATACACATAATCCCATAAGAGCAAACACAAGCAGCATCAATACACACAGCCCATCAAGCGACGGTTCATCCGTTCATCCATCCATTCTCATTGTCAGTCATCTGATATGAACAATAAATTAAGTTAAATTAAATTAATCAAGACACTTCAACAAAAACTCCTTTTTAAAAGCTGCTGTGGGTTAATTTTCTGCCAAGCAGCTAATCAATTTCCTAATCATGTCACTGACACAATAAACTACAAAAACAGGCTCATGCAGGTCCATCAAACCTCAGTAAGTGTACACAGATCAGATTTGCTGTTTCTTCTAACGTTCATGACAGGATGTGACTTGTTTACCAGTTTTATTTGTGGGTGGACCACACTTGAACAGAACTAAACTAAGTGTAACGCACAGACAACAACGCGTAGGTCTGATTGCTCCGTTGGTTTCTTAAGCTAGAAACAATGCTAATGAGACAGCACAAGCCCCTGCAGCCTGGGCCGGGCTCCCCAGTGATCTGCACACTAATAACCCAGCGAGCTGCTGCTGAAAGCCCTGGAGACGACGGAGGGGCTGCTGACATGTCAGCCCTGTTAGCGAGGGCTCGTTGCCCACCGCTGAAGCTACTGGCCAACCGGCTCCCACTGGCAGAGAGAGACGGACGCAAGGAGCAAAGGCTCTGCAGAGAGAGCGGCATAAATACAGGCTGGAGGCTCCAAACCCAGTAATCAAAATGAGACAGAGTGGGAAGAAACAGAAAATATAAGAGGCAAAAGGACGAGCTTTCTATGTTCTGCTGTGGCAAATGTTCCAGCAAAGACGGAAAGAGAAGAACTGAGAGCTGAGGGCAAAAGCAGTCATCACAGTACATACATTTAATGTATAAGACCAAAAAAATCATAAAATTCATCATTCTGCCAACCAACAGTCCAAAACCAGAAGATATAAAACTTAAAATAAGAGGAGATAAAGGCAGCTTGGCTATCTATAACAAAATCAGCACTGCGCTCTTGCAGTGATATTGCAGATTTTCCTTAAGTTCTCCTAAAAATGTCAGCTGCATTCTTACTTTCTTGGGTGGTGCCACGGTGTCTTTTTAAAGCTCACACTGGTTTATGGTCCTCTGAGCCACCATTCGTTGCATGTGGACTATGAGCAAGCGCTTGAAGCTACACATTATCATTTCCCTTCTGCAGATCGCCACGCTTTACTGAAACAGAGGAATGACGGCATGCCAGAGGGACGAGCAGAGGAAGGCCGTGCGATTTACCCGCCTCGCTAACAGTAAATCAAGGGTTTACACAAATACAGGACGGTCATAACGAGTCTACTTCAAAGTTCACAATACTTCAAGCTAAAATCTGTAATGTGTCCAATCAATCTGTAAGACAAAGTGTGATGAAAGATTAAAAACGTCTCATTTATGGTGGCTGGAAATGGTGCAGATATTTTTCTATCGAGGAAAGTTTTACCAGCCACGCCTGAATGTGCCAATAGGGGCAGTATCTTTAATCATTTTAAGATACTTCCCATTACTAATCTTGATGATAAGCTCACAGATAAATGAGGTGTTACCTGTCAAAGCGGCCGGTAGCAGAGACAAACTTCACAGCCAGAAGTAATTATTCATTAGTATTGTGTTGGCAGTTGGTGTCAATGTCCCACCTTGGGGACTGGCTGGGTTGTGGGGCAGATGGAGAGTGCCGGACGGGGCTCTTTATGCTGGCATCGCCCTCTGTGGAGACAACCTTTACCAGCTGCTGCGTCATCTGAGACAACAGGCGCATCAATCATCCAGCTGTGGCCTCGCGGACCGACAGATGCAGCCTAAACTGAGCCAGGTCACAGCAAAATGTTTCACGCATCACCCAACAAACTGGTCTTGCAAAGACTGTCAGGGTTAGCGGGTGACTCTGCATGAACAGAAAGCGTACTTTACGGATGTGTTATTCCTAATAATTCAGGGAAAGTTTCCAGGAAAGAACTATGTAATTTAGTACTGTTATGGAGCAAATAGAAAAACATTGCACCAGTCGAACATTTCTATTTTACCTGCTTTTAATCTCGAATGTTTGCAGGGAATTATGAAGAAATTATTAGGAATTTTCACAGCTGTAAAAAAAACTATTACTATTACTATTAACTATTACTTTCTTTATCAATTATTCTGTCTGTTATGTTTTTGGATTAATCAAGTATTGGTTTAGCCAATAAAATGGAATAAATACCCAAAGATATTCATTTCACAACGAAAATGAAAAGCAAGTCCTCCAATAAAAAAAGCTGTAATCAAAGAATATTATCACTTCTGCTCGATTTGGACGATTCATCAAGTCTAAAAATTACTGTTGAGTCATTTTCTACCAATTAACTGCCCGATTAAACGGCTGATCATAAAAACGGAAGCGTGTGTTCTCTAAGACGTTTCTGCTGGGCTGAAATGTCCCTCCTGTAACTGCTCTCAGTGTGTGCACTGATTTGAAAGCACCGTCTCATGGATGAGCACTTTCATGCTGCAGGTATTCATCTGCTTTTATCCACCAAAATGTGCCACAACACCACCCTGCCTCCTTCACACACAGATAATAAGAAGGTGCAGCAAGCAAATCAGAGAGAAGGGCAGAAACTGAGGGGCTGTTTCTGTACGGGGGTAGTTTCGGTGATGCTCGGCCGAGCTTGTTGTGCTGAATGCCAATGCGCTCTGGCCGACTGGCTGTGCTACCTTGGGTTACAGGGACAGCGGTGGCTTTGGATAAGCCCAATGATTAATTCATTAGGAGCACTGCCCTCTCTCTCAGCTTACAAGGTCCGGTCATTTACTGCCAGGACTGAATGAGATTAAACCCTCTCCAAAAAACAGGAAAAAACGGTGGAAGTACAGCACTCTGCTCCCCATCTCCAACAGATGGGACAAAGACTTCACACAACAGAGGGTGTAAAGCACAAGACAGGTCACAGCCATCGTCCTTCTGAGGAAGGTCAGACCTAACTGAGATCAGTCTCCATGGTCGAGAGGAGGTCACATGGCTCAGCTTCTACCAATTGCCACCGCGTCCTTCCTCAGCATCACAAGAGTACAAACCTTTCCCCACACTGGAAAGGGTTTATGGTTGTGCATGAAGTGGTTACGCTTTGGAGGCTATGAACCAACAGTGGCTGCCATAGCTGAAAAATGAAAGTACACTTAAGGACTGTAGAGGCGACAGAGATACGCCACCGTGAGACCACAAGAACTGATCACTCAACTACAAGTCCATGATGACTGAGAGTGAAGACAACATGGAGGTTGAGAAAAGACTATCGTAACCTTCACTCTCTTTAACAGTGACAGAACATCAAAGTGGTAATTGCACAGCAGTAATCTCCTTTCAGTAATGAGACGAGGAGCGATAGAAGTTACCTGGATGGACCTCCAGGTGTGCAATCATGCCTTTATATCACAAATCAAATCAAAGGATGTAAACACAATTATTGTGCAGAATATAATTAAAGCATAATACAGGCTGATGATGAACAATACACAGTTACTGTTCATTACCAACGAGGAGTTAACTGGTGATAAAAAAGTATTTAAGTATAAACCCATCTTAACTTCCTTCTCATGATTTTTTTTTCAGTTGCCATGAAAAGGTTTTGCATGACGAATCTTGCAGACACCCTGAAATTACGCAGCGAACCAGCACTCTCATCTTGGCATCAAAAAGCAGAAGCGCTACAGACCTATTTAACCCAGAGAAAAACCTGTCAAGTTAAGAACAAGGAGGACAGTTCAAGCCACCAAATCCGAGTTTACAAAAGATGACTGAGAGATCTGTGAAAGGACGTTCGTGAAACAGCTACTGGCCCATAAACATAAAGAGGACGCTGGTTTTCAGCTTTTCACCGAGATCTACACTCAAACCTCCAGCGGTACCACAATGGGAAGCCTTGGAGGGAGGGGAAGCGATGAGTCAGACGCTAAAGGGAGAGAGTGATGATGACAAAGAGGAGTGTAGAGAGAAAGAAAGAGTTTCTGTAGGCTGTAAACAGCGGCCGCAAAAAACAAGGCCACCCATTTATCCTGAGGGGGTAATGTGAGGGCAGATGCTGGATGAGGCGGTGTCATTGTCATGCCTCTTCTGTTGGTATGTTTCTGAGTTTAAGCGGCAGGATGCAGGCTACGGAGCCTTTGAAAAGCAATGAAAGCTGTTCTCAAACTGATCCATACAAAACAAATGACCACAGAAGGATTTCCTCTCAGGTTAAGACCTATTAGAGGGCCCCCTTTGTAACTCTGGCTCTAAGCCTGGTCTGCACCAACTGCACATGCAGTATTTTGTTCTGTTCTGTCACTGCGGCCCCTTGAAAAACTGAAAGCCTACCTAAACCACACATGCATAAATTAAGAAGCACAGCACGGACGCGATTCGAGCAGACCCTGGGATAATTTGACCCCATGCAAACTGTGGTCAACCCGAACGGACCCTGAGAGCACACAAACATCTGCAGCAGCAGGTCAATTAAAAAACACTGCTGCTGTCATAACAAGCAGCAATATTAATGATGATGTCCAGAGAACAAAAGGACACAGAAACTAATCCATGAATAATTTATTTATGTGCTTCAAAGACTCATTTACAGACATAATTTAAAGTCTTATTTTCACCTCCTGCACCAACAGTAAAACACTCTGTGGCCGCTGGATGACAGAGAGACAGAAGACTATAATTATCTGTGAAACCCAGAGGGTTTGAGGACAATTCAGAACCAGAATCTGAATAGTTTATTGATCCCTGTGAGGACACTGGTAACAGTATTCAATAGCTGAATTCATGGCAGAGAGTGCGTCAGTAACTCTGCTGTCACTGCAGTAACTCACGCCAAAACAGAGGATGCCATCGGGTCTGAAGCAGCCTTCAGACCAGGTTCAGATACCAGATGTTCACTTTTGCACACCAAGACACAGGCCCCATTCACACCTGGTGCTAAACTGCACTCTCAGTATCTCCACTGTGCCTGCATTGTTGGATCTTAATATGCAAATTAGCTGGTCAGGTGACTGATTTCTCAACACGGCATGGTGACATCATGTGTGGAGCTATTTCTGAATTAGCAGGAACTCTCTGTGACCTCAGCACATTTTAATTTCTTCAGAATGAGCCAGCCAGCGGTTATGCAGACATGCAGTCATAAATCAAAGTATCTGACACCCATCGATGGTGTTAGATGACGCTTCAGGAGATCAAAGTTAGTACTATTCATTCTGTGGGCAGCACGGATGTCTGTACCAAATTTGTTCCAAACCCTCCAGGAAGGTTTTTCCATGGGTCCAGGTTAGCCCGCTTCAGCTGTGCCAAGCCAGTGTAAGCCATGATGGCGTGTTTCCACTACAGCCTCACAGCAGGGCATCGCCACCCAGTGCTGCTGTGGTCCGGCCTGGCAGCAGGGCTGACCAGACCAGACCCCTGCCAGTCTCCTCCCCAGTCTGCTGCTTCACAATCGAAGGATTCCCCCGATGGACCAACAGGATGCTTTTATTATGAAGAAGTTACAGGAAATGCAATGTGTTTGTTGCCAAGTTAGCGGAGCTTCATCAGTGGTGCTACTCTTCAGGTTTAATCAACCAAGAGGTGGACTGACAGACCGGCAACTCTGAAGCAAAACTCGTAGCGTGGCTCAAACAGGTTTTCCCAGAGTTGCTGTTTGGGTGTAAAAGAGGAAGCAATATTCCACTGTGAGGGCAAAAACTTTCTGTTTTGTGATTCACGATGAAGCACCAGCACCTGATCAAGTATCTCTGGATATTCACACCCAACCTGACTGACATGAAACAGGACAGTCCTCGACAACACAGTGAACCTCCTCTGAGAAGTCCTTATTGGCTTGTGGTTGACCTGAATATGCCGCCTTGCTGCAATGTGTCAACAACATCCTGTCAGTACACGAGGATTACACAGCCACCGTGCGAGTATGAACACAGATAACAGGACTGGAGGTTAATCTGTTGTGAGAGGTGACGGTATGAAAGCTGAACCACTGGTGCCACCTATTAACTGACCTGTAACAGTGTTTTGAAAAGCAGATTTTGTGTTAAACTGAAAAGAAGACGTTTTCTGCATTGATGTGCTACTGATAGGATTACCAGCACTACATTTAGTGTTGATCACAATATGTGCAGCCAAGCACTGAGTGTGTCAGTAACAACAGTTCTTATCGTCACATTGACTTACACTGCTTTCATTGCATTGGCTAACCATTCTTCCTATAGCCCAGAATACTGAATTTCATTTCCCAGTATCTGGCTGGTGGCTGGTGGTAATTTCCCACTCTTCATGGGAAAATGACGCATAGCCTTACCACTAAAATCTTTAATTAAACAACATGTAATATGACTACTTTGTGTGTCACAACTATAACCTGAGGGAAAGGTTCAATTAGAGGATCTTAAGCTTCAAGTAGGTCTGGGAACTTCTGAGTAACTCGAGACAAGAACTCCCTGCTGAGGTCAGGCAGACATGAGCCATGACATGACAACAACGTACTGTACATGTAGTTGTACCAACCAGCGATGCTTCAGGGGACAACTGAACTGCTTGAAGCCAAAACTTCCACTTTCTGTAGCTGCTAATCCTTTTTCAAGCTTTTCCCAGCCTGCACTGGATTCTAGCTGGATTGGACTTTGGACAGACTGCCAGTCTTTCAACAATGAGCATTTTCCATTTAAATATTACATATGCTTTCCAGAGCCCATGTGGGGTAAACAGTGCGTCCAGTCGTTGTTCTAAAGGTTTTCTTTTATGAAGTTACTGCAGGCATCACTTGTTCGTGCTCCCTCCTTATATTTGGTATCAAAAAGTAAAAAAAAAAAAGGATCAAAAAGTCAAAGGTTTGCTGTACATTCTGTAGACACTGACTCCCAGATGAAGTCTACTTTCAGTCCTAGAATACACTGCAACTGACTGAATCAAGTGGGACAAAGCTGCTGAAAATGTGACAAAACTACAAACAATTTACTGCCAACTTATAAGTCAACGGGGGAGGGTGTTTGAGACTAATAAGAGTTTGGATATTAGCATTACATGAATTTTAACTAGAGCTATAGGTCGCACATCATGGACGTTCCCTGCAAAATAAGTATAACTTTGCTGTTATTGACCTCCTTAAAGTTCATCTCTGGTGTAAATAAGATGCTTCCCACCTGCAGCGAGGACAGATCCTGTTATATCTGAGAACGACAAAACTTTCCGGACACATGAACTTATTGTGACGAAGGTCACAGCTCCACACTTTCTCAGGCTGTCCTCACACGCACAGGAACAGTGAAAACAGTTTCCTCAGCTCGTTACAACCACCTCCAATCATATTAACACTCGGCTCTGGAGAGCTCACAGGGCGGAAAGAAAATCAAAGGTGCTTAAATAGATTAAAAACCACAGTGATCTGGGGCCAGGGTTATAATCAGAGTAATAACAGACCAAACCCGGTGATAAATGACACTTCAGCTATACTCAGACATTAATTTCTGCCAAACAGTCCACGCTCTCTCTTATTCTGAAATGTCAGGCCTGTAAGTTAATATGAGCTGTAAAAAGGGGATAATTACCTGAGTTATGCTACCTTAACAGCCTCACAAAGACTACATTATTTCTCCCAAATGAAAACTGCTCAAATTAAAACAAATGTTCCATCAGACATATTTGCAAAGATCAACACACAATAAAAATTCTTGGAGAGCAAGAGCACAGAGTCATTAATTATACGACCTGACAAAGCCTCGAAAAGAGAACTGACCTAAACACTCATCTCCAGCGTCTGCTCCCTCCTGACCTCAGCTGTCTTCAAACACACCTCCGACCAACACTCCCTCCCTTCTATGTTATCCAGCAGCAGTCTCAGGGTTCTGTTTTGTTGAGATGATAGTTTAGAGCTTGTGCAGGAACTCATTCAGTCCCAATTTCACTTCTGTCCTCGCTGTCAGCAGCCGGGATGCTTTAATCATCACTTAAACAAGTTTGAACAGATGAAGTGTAAGAGCCAAGCAATCAAGCTTACTGATCAGTCAAGTACAGGTTCAAACAGGCAGAGGATTCCCGAGAAGATGATCGGGTGTAATCAATTAAATGCCAAAACAGCAACAGTAACCAAGGAGCATCACAGAGATAAGTCTTTCTAAATTTACCGTCACTTTGAAGTTTCATCCAGTGCTTCCTGTACATAGATTACTCTAAGGAAGCCGGGCCAAGCGTATTAACTACAGGTGTTAAGATTAACTGATACAACACCTGATGCAAGTGTCAGAGATCAATATATATATAAATTCTGTGTGAAATTCGAGGGGGTCGTCGATGGACACGCTGAAAATGTTTAACACACTGTCGCAGTAACATGACGGTGCAGCACCTGCCTCTCAGGTTAGGACAGAGTAAGTCTCTTTTCTTCTGGAGGGTTTTCATGGCCGTCACCCCAGAAATGAAGGTGTACACGAGGCTACTGATGATGACACGTTTGCTTTAGATAATGAGAATAGCAAAGCTAGCTCCGATGACATGAGCTCTGAATCGGGCAGCGATGACAGAGTGAGATTTCCACAGTACTCAAAAAACATGATGGTTTCAAGCAATAAGTGTTTGCACAATTATTATTATTATCACTTAGAATGACGTTTAAAGGAATGAAAACAGATGGTTAATGTCGCTAAATATTACATCCTGACAGACATGAAACTTGATATAAATGTGAAATTCTTTTTAAAAACACTAATATGGTAGAATTCAATACCATAGATAAGCAAATGCTATGACCATCAATTTTCATACTACAGTATACTGTGAAACCAGACCAGCAGTATACTGGTTTCACATATCTCTACTTAGGACTGATGAGGGAGCCGCATGTTGTTACCTCAACTGCCTCCACCTCACTGCTATGAATGTACATGTAGATTTCCTCACCAAATTTCCAACCAGAGAAGCCAGAAGATCTCACGGACGGCACACTTCCCTGGAAAACCTCTGCCTTCAGCTGTTGTGGCTGTGGAAAAGCAAAGAGGTGCCACAACTTCCAAAAACCGTCAGAGCACCTTTAAGATATCAGCACATAAAGCCTTTAAGAGGTTACACAGCACCTCACAGCATCTACCCGTGCAGCTGACATACACCTCATCAACATTCAGCTACCCGTCAGCGGTGATGGTCATACCGCCAACATGACAAGAACTGTGCTTTATCAGTTTGTGAGGTGGAGACTGATGAGTGACAATAACATGACGCATGTTGAAAATAGCCTCACTAGTCATCTCCTTTTCAGTAACACTCATCCAGCGAAGCCATCTCCACTGAAAACACCTGCTCTCCATCTCCATCCTCCAACTCGGATAAATGATTTTATGTAACCCTGAGTGTCCTTTCCATTTCAATACGTGGGTGGATCGCACCGCCTTAACAACCACTAAACCTAAAGCATCAATGCGTTGTTTTAATTCACACGATCCAAACTGCATGTTTTCTCCAACCTGCCGAGGATCCTTGTCACAAATATGTTGAAATATGTCGATTTCAGTCAACAAGTCTACCCACATTAGCCATTAACCAAGACTCTCACACTTAAAGCAGAGCGCCAAACATCATGTAGCGTCCTCTGAATAATGAAACCTAGCAGCCAGCGTAACCTCGAGTGCAGAAGGTTCCTGTTCTGTGGTTTAAACACACCGTCGACCTGAAGCGGTACAGCTTCCAGCTCAGTGTGTGCTGGTGGTGCGCAGTCAAAGGGGGTCTGACAGGATGGAGTTTCTGAGGAATGTGCTCTGAACAGGCCTCCATCTGTTTCCCTCGTTCTGCTGAACTCATGCACGCAGCAGATCAACCTTTGAGCCTTTCCAATGCAAATAAAGCCAGCAGGTAGCAGAGAGCTCCGACCTGAGTTTTTCCATCGCTTCACGCTCACTTCAGGGTGTTTCTGCATGCATCATAAAAACAAATATTTGTAAATCACTTCAGCTAAATCCCTCAAGCCCACCCACTCATATTCAGTCCAAAGAGCAGAGAAAACAAGTGGAGGCTACAAATTCAGTCCTACAGGTGATCCATAGCTGTGAGGAAGCTGTGGCCAGAACGTTTATGTCAGAACATGAACATTTAAAGATGTTCAGTGTTTTATATGAACGACAGCAACTGTTAGCCATTTCCACAATCTATTCACCGTCTGTTCAGAACAAATGACAAACGCCCGAGTTAAGAGCTTTAATTTGACATGCAGTCCATTAAGTACTGTCCTGCCCTGCAGCTTGTGTGAATGTTCAATCCAGGTGTTATCTTCAGCTCAATACAGGAAAGGAAGTTAAGATTCATTCATATGGCACTTTTAAAAGTGCTTCAAAATAAAAGCACTCCAACATTTGAGGGTGTTTAGAGTAAAACACTGACAGATGTGGAGTCACTTTTTCTTTACTTCCAACTTAAATGGAAATAACTGGAGCAGGTGAGAATAAACAGCGTGATCAGGTGTATTTAAACCTGCACCAAGATCAGCTGTTGACTTTAACGCAAGACAGGAACTACTGTCACATGTCCAACCTGTCTGTCCTGATTGACCCTTCATCCGCCTGTGTGTCTATGGTGGGTCAGTTGCTGCTCTGTGCTCATGATACCATGGAAATACTCAGTGTGCACAAAATAATCTCAAGATTTACAGGAGAAAATCTGCCAGCCAGATTACAAACCAGAGTCAATTCTGCATGAGCACACCTGGGGATGTACAGATTACAGGTAGCCTCACTCTCACGACAGGAAACAGTGGATACTTTGGTGTCCCAGAGGCAAACATCGTTAGTAACGTCAAAAAATAACAGACAACGAGCAGCCCAAAATTAACATTTCACGAAAGCAAACTGCAAGCACTGATTACACTTTCACAGATGATCACAACTTATCTGCACGGGGGGCCACTTAGAAAAAGTGTTGTAAAAACTGAAATGGCCCCTGACAGGACAAAGCCGGTTTGATTTATTGACTAAATCTTTATTTTCAACAATGCCCTGATTGGAGAAACAGCTCCTTTCTAGCTCCTGCTGCGTTATCCAACAATTAAAAATACTGAAATATTGAACACCTGGAATGCCGTCAGGGTGCTTCACACTTTGAACCACTCTGACTCTGGATCATCCTCTTCTATACAAAATAAGCCACTCGTGCTCCTTAGAAAGGTTCAGATTAATTCTTAGATGCAATATAGTCATGTTTGTTTGGGATCTTTCAACCTGAAAAGCTGAGATCTGATTGGCTAACCATTCATTTCCGAGCTTAGAGAGTCATCGTGTGTGAGTTCAGCGCTGCATTAAAGTCACAGTTTTAGTGACTCAAACTCATTTTTCAGACAGCTGTACTCATGCGTGAGGTGCATTTCCTGTCACTACGTTTCTGGATCTGCAGACGTTTCTATAGGCTGACATGACACCTTCTTATCTCATTTCCTGCCTTGATTCTTTGATTTTGACTTTTATCTTATTTGTGCCTTCCTGTGGCTCTGAACCACCTGCAGCTGCATGGGGAAACAAACAGGTAGTTATTCTGAGGTAACAGCAGTACAGTGTGGTGTGCCTCAAGGAAGTTGTTTAGGACCTCTTTTGTTTTCAATCTCTTCACATGATTTTTAATTTATTCAATTTTAAGTTAACTAACTTATCAGGGGAGGAAGGAGGGCATTTAAAAACCAATACTAGGTGTTGTGATGTGTTTTGGTTCATATTTCGTCCATTTTTTTTCACATCTGCTAGTTTTTGCTAGCTGGCTGTCATCATGTCAGATATAGGCTGATTGAGCACGCCAACTGTGAAGTATTCTTTTTTATCTATTTGCATTCATTCTTGTTCAGTGAGTGATTTAATTAAAGTTCAGGTAAACTGTTGATTTTTTTAATTCCTATGAGAACAACTTTCACCTGTGTCAGCTTCAGATCTGGTAAAAGGTTTGTTTCTGTCTGCATGTGACATGGTAAACACAGCAGATGGCCCCCATAGTCCCATTTATTCGTATGATTTCCTGTAAATTCCCATTTTCACTTTGCTTCATGTTGAAGTGCTGCTCGTCTGCGTGGGAGGCCCACATGGTAAACCTGTTTTCATGCTCTTTGTAATACTTGCTGGCTGTAATGACTAAATTTCCCCGTAGTGGGATCAATAAAGTCTTATCTTATGTTACTCTGGATACTATGACCTCAAAGTGGACATGCCTAGTTTACCAAAGCTAAGACTGTTAAGTAGCTTATGTCCATTCAATGCACTGGTAAGAGTCGTCCCTCTGCTGATAACGATCAAGTTTATAGTTCACGCTAAGAGAAACTAACCAGCTTATACCAACAGAACAGAGACAGCAGCAGATCAGCAGTTATCGTCAAACTATAACCAACAACCTTACCATGCTCATAATTTACAAATAAAGCTGTTATATAAAGTGAACTTACATTTACATAAAAATGATCACAGGTACAGTGATGTGTGTCCCTGTGACAGTAAAAAATGCATACAAATGTTCGTAACATTGCATACATGTACACAGAGGAAAATCCAAGCACTGCTTCGTCTTCAGGCACGTCACCAGACCCTGGATTTAATTTGAGCTGGTGCATCCACAACTCCATTAGTAATTCAGTCTGTATGAACATGCTCATGGGTTTGTGTCTGGAAGGTTGCCGGTTTGCTTCCACAATACCTGGATGGCGTGTGGCCGGTGGAGTAAACTGCGGCAGCTTCCAGGTGTGAATTCGTGTAACGGCGTCAAAGTGCTCCAACCAAACAGTTTGTGGACTGTTTGGACATCAGTGTTTGAAACCTCCCACCGAGCAGAGAGGAGACAAACTACAGTTACAGAAGTGTGACATGCGGCCATGTGAGAAACAGGGAAGTGAGCTGTGAGTGAGTTGAGTAACAGCTGAATGTGACCAGATATGAAAATGAGAAGTGTGCACATTGAAAGTAGATACTGACTGCACACACTGCCGTCTTTACTGGGTCTGGAACGGCTACTTCATTGCCCAATCGGTCTGGTTGATATCCTCAGGTAGATATCTTTGGATTAGTACTGATTCCTGATTGGTCAGAACCGTATTATATTGATTGATTCATTAATTTAATATACAGCATTTTCAGTTTGCCTACTATTAAATCAACTTCTTAGCCAACGTGCAGCTGACTTCACCTACAGATTCAAGCTCAACTGGCGTGAAACATGCATCAGATTCAAATAAGCAGAAACTTACAAAACCAATGGAGCTGATGAGCTGAAACATTAAATATATTGACTTTGTGCTGATTTCAGGTTGGTATAAGTCAAAAAGGATTGGCGAGTTATCACGTTCTGTTTTATTTATGTTATAATTAGCTCCAGTGTGACAAATCAAGCGCTCCCGACTACCACGTAATCTGTTTGTTTACCTGTGAACTACCTGATGTGACACACAGGAAGTAACCTGCTCTTCTCATGCTTCTAATCTGCATCCATTTATAAACAGAGACATATTGGATTATGTGCTGGGTGTTGGATTACCCAGAACCCAGGGAGGTGGGGGTTATAACCTGTCAGGTAGTGAAATTCCCTCCAACTCGCCCTCTTTGGCTCCGGCAGAACTAGTTTTACCACGCTGACACACAAAGAGGAAGAAGAAGACACCTCTGCTGTCAGACTTGGCAGGAGGAAAGTCACTGCCTCGATCAACAACTTTAACAGCTGATTAATGACTCGATGGATTCACCAGCTGCTCTGGTCAGGGGCTGGAAATGGAAAGTGACAGCTTCATTTCCTGGGAGTCAATAACCGGAGGTTCCCTGTTAGTTTGTCATTTCCATCTGAGTAAGATGATGGTAATTTCCCACCCAGAAACAAACAACTATGTGCCAGCCTCCGACTTTCAGTTCTGTTATAAATACAGAGTTTGAAAACCCAAAAGACCAGCTGCTGTGCACATGACCCTCCAGAAACCATCAGGTTCAGGGTTCAGGCCACAGTCTTCTGGGGGTTGTATTGTTCATCTGACAAAAAAGCAAATCTGAAGATGTCACCAAACGATCTTGCAGTCCTAGTGGTATTAATACAAGTGGGCTGGATTTCAGAGAGTATCAAGGTTTCAGCCTCATTAACAGTCTCATTAGCTGAAAGGTCACAGGTCTGACACTATAAACCAGACACCCAAAGCTTAAACACTAAATACCTGAAACACTGACTTTAACTCAAACCACCACCATAACCAGGTGTAGTTCTATCACTGTAAATCTGTCTGAGTGCAGCAATTTCACTACAAGACCTGTCATGTTGGACACGGCCTGATTACCACCCCAAACACTTCCAACAGCTGATGACGTGTCTGATGAAGACACATTTTCTACCAAGATCTCAGCTTCAGCCTTGTCTCTCCTTCAGAGATGCTCGATCTGACCGAAGCAACCAAACCGTGACACGACTGAACCTTAAATAAAAAATGTAACCTTGTGTTTAATTCCAGGGCTGTCATCCACCATAAACGGCTGTTGTTTGTACATACGTCTTCATCAGTGAAGTCTGTATTTACGGTATGTCTGTACTTCAGCTGAAGCTTGTGAATATCTTTGCATACTGGACTGTCAGTCAACCATAACGTGAGATCTGAAGACATTTTGGCTGATGTTTCATCAACTAGAGCCTTACATAAATTCAGTTCATTTACCATTTAAACAATTTCATCAGTTCAAATAATTATTAGGAGACACTGAATGTAACACCGACTACCTGCTGTTCTGAAAATGGGTACAAATGGCAGTTTCAAGCAGATGTATGCAAACGGTTCGCCATTCCTTTCTAAAACTAAGAGGCAAGTTACTGGATGCAAACGGATAATAAGCTTACAACCACCAGGGCAGAATACATGTGATTGAACCTTGACCTAAAAGGCACAAATACCAGTCATGGGAGCACTCAGACCAGTGTAAGTCCAGCAGAGACAAGACAAGGCAAACTTCCCCTTTAGAGGAGGAAAGTTTCAGCAGCAGGCAGGGTCACACCTTCACCTCCACAAGGCTGCTGTGAAAGAGGCAGGACCTCTGACGAACGATGTTACCTGTGCAGGGAGGTACAGGTGGGTGTGGTAAGCCCAGACAGATACTAAACTTTGAACCACTTTGAGGAGTACTTCATGTTAATCATACATGAAGCTACTGTTGTACTATATGAGGAAAGCTTGATAAATGGTGCGTTTTAGTCCGTTCTGACCTTCCATAAATAAATCCACCACAATAATTTTATCCCACGGGCTTCAACACAAGGGGTTCAGCAAGTCAACATGAGTTTATGTCCCCCTTTATATTCACACTGCTCGCCCACAAAACAACTTAAAGTCTCCTCAGTGAGTTTTCCAGTTATCGCCCAAGTTTGGCGAAGTGGTGTCAACTGGCAGCGTTAGCCAGTTAGCACAGAAGTTAGCATGAGGAACACCGCTCATTTGGTGCTACTTGGACCGAAGCTAACTCAACTCTGCGTGTTGGTTTTGACACCACACACACATCATCTGTCTTATCTCCAAGTTTATAACTTAAGAAAGTCGAAAGAGAGGTTTCACTGCGCTAAGTTAACCGGCTAGCGCCTGTTAGCATGAATGGGAAAAAGTAACGTTAGCACCAGCGCACGACATGAGCTTTAGCTAGTTTTAGCAAAGTGTGACAGAACATCAACAGAAGCAACTTTTAAATCAGAAAAACTACATACCCGACGACAACTCTGGTTGTCCGGCAACTGCTGCAGTGACCTGAAGCTCAGTTGTACTCCAGAAAATGTCAGTGAGGCAGTAACTCCCCCTCACAGACCGCTGAATCCGCAGACAGCTGGAAACTCCGCCGCTGCCCCGAAAATAAAACAACAATATGGCAGCGGAGCGCCGCGCTGCCTTCAGGACACGGTGGACAGTCTGTAAATATGATCATTAAAAAATTCTTTGTTTAAGGACATTAAGTTTACAAATAAATAGATAAATAAATAAACCGCCTACCGCTTTTTTTTAATAACAACTTAAACAGCAAATATCACATCCTACATTCAAACAGAATAAACAAATAGACACTCAATTATTACAAATAATAATGACAAAAATGGCTGAAATTTTCATTTTATCTAGTAATTATTCCTGAATTATCCTGAATTATGACTTTCTCTAGTTTGATGCTTGATTTAGTATGTTACAGATGCTTTACATAAAAATCTAAAAACATAGAGATGTACAATAGAATATAATAAATAGAAAAAAAAAACGCACATAAAACCATATAAATCACAAACACAGTAAAATATATACACTAATGAACTAATCATAATCGTAAGACCAGAGTAGCTAAATACACCATCACCAGATGTGGATGTAGGTGTACAGTGAGTAAACAGCCTGATGACCTGCAGAAATATGCTGAGAGACAAACAATGAAGCACAAAACTCGACTTCTGGTCTAATTTTAAGGCTAATTGCGTTTTAAACACATGAGCTTCTGCAGGACAGCCTCCATGTGGCTTCAGAATTATGACATTGTAAGTCAAAATGATGAGTTACTACATCGAATTTATGACTTAAAATCTTATTTTCTAAATTAACTCTTTGAATCGCATCATTTTGATATGATTTAATCAGTCAGCTTCTGTCACCTGATTCCTACTATCGTATCACTTTTCAGGGGGGTAAAAAGTACTTAGTAAGAAAAAGAAATCGTAGTGTCAAATGTAGGAAACAACATTGTGAAATGCACCAGATAAAAGCATCTTTTTATTATATAACTCACTGTGCTAGAACACAGCTCGTCACTGTCTGACCAAACTCACAGGAATGCATGTGTGCAAAGAGATTAAAGTCTTCAATCCTTCCATCCTGATGCAGTCAAACGAGTTTCAACAAGTGACATGAACCAACCACTCTTCTGTCTGTTTGTTCTTCTAAAGGGCAATCTGGTTGTTCCCATGTGCAGTGAAGGCAGCATGAGCAGGCCAGGGGCTGTGCTGTTGGGAGGGGACCCGCTTCTGTTTCACAGCAGTAAACAGGACGGGACATGCTGAGGATCACCAGGCAGAAATGCACCGTCACCCAACACGGGAGAAAGACTCCTCCTCTTCACTGAAACACTTTGTCTGTCCTCAAACTGATCCAACTCAAAGGCCACTTACTCGACTTTTCCCGAGCTTCTGATTCTGTCATGCATGCATCAAACGCAGATGAGAAGAAGAAGACTGCATGACAGCTCAGTAAACCTCAGGTGAGGACAGTGTGATGAGCTGAAAGCTCCAGAAGAAGCTGCCAAGAGTTGAGTCGACATTCGTTTGTCTACTTTCAAGGTCAAGAGTTAACTTTCAGACGTGATGCTGAAGTCTTTTTCCAGCAAAGTGTAAAAGCAGAGCAGAAACACGGCGACTCACTGGAGGTTGAAGTTCATGTTTGTTTGTATTGACTTTCTCACAGTTCAGGGAGCAGCAGGACGGAACAAACAGCAAACACAGCTCCTCACTTTGCTTCTGAAAACCTCCGCACCTCTCTCACCTCCTGTTTGTTTGTTTGTTTGTTTGTGTCCCACAAAAGAATCCAAGCTCTGTGTGTGTGTGTGTGTGTGTGTGTGTGTGTGTGTGTGTGTGTGAATGTGTCTTTGAGTCTTGCCTCTTGTGTGTTTGTGCAGTCTGTCCTCCTCCAGGTCTCCATGGTGGACAGGAGGTCATGTGACTCACCTCCACATTCACTCTTAGAATTTGGCAAACTGATACTTTTACTTTGTCGATCTGTTCTGACACCACATGCACTTCCTGTCTGTCCGTCCGGTGGAGGGATCCCTCCTCTGTCGCTGCTCCTGACGCTTCCTCCACCTTTCTTCCTGTTGGACTTTTTCCTTCTCTGAGTCGAGGGTCTGAGGAAAGAGGATGTTTTATTCTGCACAGATTTTATAACTAACATAAGTAAAACTTGCTTGACTCGACTTCTCTTTATACAGTTTGTTGTTTTTCTGGTTTGTGAAATTCTGAATATTTCAGAGGCTTGTAAAAGTAGGAAAGTTGGTGTTGCCCAGCAGCATATTTGCAAATTCTGAGACCCAGGCAGAATATTTCTCTGTTAACAGACATTATGGACAGAAGTTAGGATGTCAAGAGCCTCAGCGTTGAATAATAATCAAAGCACATCTATTCTTTAACCTCCTCCTTCACGTCTCAGGGTTTATGACCTGCAGGCTTTAAGTGTCCACATCACTTCTGTGACTTTCATGTTTACAGCGATTGGCTTGAGATGAAGTCCGTTGGGCCCAAAGCGAAGCTGGTCCTCACCACCTGAGAGGATCACACTTTGCTTCCTGGATCCATCAGCTGATCTCTAACTGAAGAAGGATCCACGCTAAGGTGATTACTGACCTGAGGCCTCATCACAGGACGGAGTGCAGCGCTGAGACGGTGGACGAGAGCAGGTCAGGACACAAAGGTTATAGAAACACTGATCCTGTCTCTGAGGGAAACACGGTGACCTAACGGCTGGTTTCAGCTCCGATGAGGCGTTTTCCATTAACAGTGAGGACATACTGTACTGTCAGACCTCAGAACCTTTGCACCAACGTTTTCATCACAACTGATCAATTGATTATTTGCAAAGTAGCTTCTGTGTTTTTCCTGAATATTAAAGCTCTGAAATCTACCTCCTTCACCACAGAATAAGTTTGTGTTTAATCACATTGCCATAAAACTAACTGGGGCTCTTTTGCAGCTCATATCTCTCTGGAGTGCCCGGAGAGAACCCACGCATGCACAGGAAGAACATGCAAACTTCACACAGCAAACTAGTGCCTCCCAAAACATTGGACTAAAGAGAACTGGGTGTTGACTCCTCTGCAGATGTAGATTTTACATTTCCTTCAGCTAAAATGCTCATAACCGACAGATCCCAGAGAAATCTCCAGACAATAGGTGAAAGTGTGGATCCAGAGAGACAAAATAATTCGATTGATAATTGTCTTCCTGTTTAAATGTGCGCTCAGCGAGCTCCTTTCACACCGAGCAAGCAGCGGCCTGAATATGAGCTGAGAGGAGCGCTGCTTTCGTCATTCCTGATGGCATTGAGCCATTCATTCTCACACAGCCTTGACAAACTACATGTTGCTTAAAGGCCAAAGCCTCAAGTTAAGATCCCAAAATCACTGCAGCAACAGTTTGTAACAGGAGTTCAACAGAAGAAAAAATGAAGAAAACAAAGCGAGAAAATCTCATGTTTTTATGTTTGTTTGGTTCAGTTTCATTTCAAATCAAATCAGAAACGTTCAAGACGAGGAAAAAGTGATTATCATCTCCAGCTTCTCTCCACCTTTTCAAAGACCAACTGTGGAAAAAAGACGTCTATAAACCAACATGTTGGTCACAGATTAGTTCCTGGATGAGGTTTTCATTTCGTCCTGTCGTCGGATGATTGACTGGAACACCCTCAGCAGTTTCTTCACCGTGAAAGGACAAACGAACGCTTTCCCAGACACATGAGCAGAAACATGTATGCGTCTGTCGAGGCAGATTTTTATTGACTGAGCCAGACACCGACTGCAAACCTGCCCGCGTTGGTACGAGTGTCAGACCGTCTGAAGGCAGATTAAGTGACTTTGGTTTAAATTAACGGGTTATCCTGGTGGCCCCGTGCGGGTGCTGAGAGAAAAGTTGTGATTTTTTAAAGCTCATTCAACACACTGTGTCTCACACAGCTGCCTGGTCAGTAGAGCCTGAATGATGCACCATTAACGTGGTTCATGACTTCAAAGGTGGAAACTTTCTGAGTTTCTGAGAATTTTACATTTCATCTCTCGTTTCTTGTGCTGAAATACACAAAAAAACACATTCATCACCTCTGAGGAGGAATTCATCAACCAAAACAACCTCCGGGCTCCAAAATACAAACACTCGGTTTGCATTTGAAGGCAGCGCATGCGACTCATTTCCAAGTCCTCTTTAGACAAGTTTCAAGTCAGTCAGGAGTCAGGTCCATGTCTAAAGTCTCCTGGTCTCTAGATGCTTTAACACAAATCAAAAAAAAGGTGCTGTGCAAACTCACCTCAAATCACTGATGAAAGGATGGAAGGCTTCAGATCAGCTGCTCCTGAGGTGAAATCATGTTGTTACACCTGGTCAGTTCAGTGCAGGAGCCATAATGAAATGCTGAAGGTGTGCGGCCATCCAAAACCTGTCTGTCTACCTGTCTAACCTGTTCTACTTTTTAGGAATGACCTTTTTTTGACTTAAGTCTGAATCAATTTTCAAGCCTCCAGCTCTGCAGAATACAACAGAATCAGTCAGGATCATTTCAAATCCTTAACATTCAGAACATTAAAGTAGAATATTTATGTGCTTTAAACGGTATGACCCATAAACAGACACCTGACTATGAAAAGCCACTTAACACTTATTACAGACAGGCCAAACAAAATGAATGCAGATGCGTCCATACAGGACACGAGGACTCACTGAAGGCCCGTCTGAACACAGGAGGGAGATTTTAGAGCGAAACACCAAATGAGGGAACATCATCTGGAAGATGTTTGTTCATCCCTCCAGTAAAGGTGCAAACACACAGAGACTCTTTGACAGGCAGCACTGAAGCTGTTCTGGAGGCTCATCATGGAACAACAAGTTACTAACATAACTAACACGAACATAAATACCAGTAAATTCGGGCATGTAAACACAGATTTAACAACAAGCTGTGTTGGAAGAAGTACTCAGATACAAGTCAAGTAAAGGTACAAATACCACAGTGTAAAAATACTTTATTATAAGTAGAAGTCCTGCTTGTGAAAGTACTATGTCCCCTGAGAGCAAAATATATCTTTATATACTTTATGATTCGATTGTTAATTCACATTAGAGCAGTATGGTTTATGTGGTTAGTTAGTCCAGTGGTTCCAAATCTAGGGGTCAGGCCCCTCCAAAGGGTCACCAGGTAAATCTGAGGGGTCATCAGATGACAAATGGGAGAGAAAATAAGAAAAAAAAATGAAAGTGTTCAAGTTTAGAAGGGAATTTTCAGTCTGATGAAACTGCCAACAATTTCTAGACACAGACCGGCAGCTGTGGCTCAGGAGGTGCAGCCGCCATTATCCGCTAATCAGAAGGTCGGCGTGTGAATGGGCGACTGCTTGGATGAATGGGTGTCATAAAGAGCCTTCAGCGCTCTGTAGGGCTGGAGAAGATGATGTATGAATAGAACCTTTTAACCTGAAACATGAAATGAGCCACTTGTAAAGGTTTCTAAGCTGAAAAGCTGCTTCAGTTTGAGCATATCTTATATTATATCTCATAAGCTTATCACACTTCCAGTGTGACTTGAACCTCAAGATGTCAGATTAAGAGTGTAAAGTAAGTATTTAAATAAGGATCTAGAGGTATAAAGTTGCACAGAATGAAAAATACTTGCTCCCACGTCATCATTAACATCTGCACTTTGGTGTCTGATCAGTGTTTTATTTCTATGAGTCGAATCATTGGCTGAAATGAAATGAACTTAAACAAACACGATTGATCTCAGGTGTTCACTGTTTGACCGTCTGTCACCTGTAAGCCTGCCAGGATCCTGTGATTGTTTCGAGGCTCCTCATAGAAAATGAATGTGAGGCAGCTCTGCAGGAAACACGCTAACAAACCTCTGAACGTGACTGCAAACAGATAATCGCTGCTGCGTCTTTGTGAAGGTGACAAAAGAGTAGAACAAAGAGCTGCAGTTAGTGATAATTCAAGCAGCCGTTTTCACATTACAGCGAATCTGTAGCAGTCAGTGGAGCTTTGAAGCTTTCTGTAAAAAAAAATAGAGGATGAAATTGTTCTTATTTCAGTACTTTCTCCGTGTTATTTAAAATTAGTTACAGATTAGACGATCTTTCATCGTTCCGTTGAGGTTTAACTCAGCTGGGCGGATCAATTCTGCTCGGCGATGAGCTCTGTAAGCCCTCCGTGTTTTGGAGGTTTGCGGGTGGTTTTGGAGTCACAGACAGGCCTGTAGTTCCAGAAATGATCAGATGGCCCCTGCTGGACTCCTGCTGAGGAGCAGGAGCAGCAGCTAATAGGTGGTGATTCATCTCCTGGCAGGAGGCGTCGGCCTGGTTCCTCTGCCGCTGCTGAAGCAAACACTGTGTGATTACAGTGATTGTCAGCGTGCCTCCATCGACTGCTGGAGATGATGTGCTCCATCACACGCAGACACCTTCAGCAGAAAATGTGTCATAAGGATAAAATTATTGTACTTGTATATTTTTGTTTATGTCATCAAATTCAGAACCAAACCAACATGTCAGACTCCCAGTGAATCTTTAATCCTTAAGGACACGTCAGCACAGCGGTCACTGTAGTTTTTATCAAATGTTCCTCAAGGGGAAGAAGTGGTGCATTTGTTGGGGACTATTTTCAATGGCGGATGACTCCACATTTGGTGCTGTAGCGAGTGTTTGTGGCAGCGGGACGGTGTGTGTGTGACTAAAGAGTGTGTGTTCACTGATGTATTTTTACTAGTTTTTGGACAATAATGGAGCTCTATGGCCCAGAGGAAGAAGGTCCTTCAGGCTTTCCCACAAACTCGTTAGTGGACTCTTTTGGTCACATCACCAGACTTTTACGTTTATATCTGACATCTTTTCAGGATGTCCACCGTCAGCCTTGAGATGAATGAATAAGGAGGCAGCGCCACAGTCCACGTCTCAGCTAGCTTACGTTCCACTAATCTGGTTCTACAGAGTGAATCAAACAGCCACGAGGAATCTGAAAGAGGTCACTCATAGTGATGATTCAGCTCAGCTTGTTAGCCTGGGTTAGCTCCTTGTTCTGTTGGCTGGCTCTGGTAAACTCACTGTTCACCACCAGTTCAGCAGCAGATGACACAGTTAGAGACGAGCTGGTGGACGCAGTGGAGCTGAAGAGCCAGATGTTCCCTTCAGGAGCTGACTTACACTCACCAGGTGGACGCAGACACGTCTCCTATGGGATGGCTGCCTTCCTGTCTCTGTTCCTGCTGGATGCGAAAACAGACGACGGTTTGCTAAGACGTCGGCCAATCGGTGCAAACTTCATCTGGAGATAATTTGTGGGAGGTTTTTTCGTGTCAGCTGGTTGTGGAGTCCCGCCGTCCCCTCGCACATTAATAATGCAGCTTTAAGACAGCAAAGAAATCAAGCAAATGTCAGTGACTTTCTTTTTGACTTTCTGAACGGTGGATGTTTCATTTGAGAGCAGCAGAGATCTTCCTCAAAAACAGCTGCTGTTTGACCCCGGCCTGGTATTCAAAGAAGCTCTGTGACCTTTGACCTCTCTGAATGTGGACCGTGGGCGTACAGGCCAGCGGCCGTTCGTCTTCTCTCTGCTCCACTTCTGTCTCTGACATCCGTCCAGGTTGTCATGCCAGAGCCGGTAGCTGACTCTGCAGACCCATGATGCATCAGTGCAGCTGTCGTTGTGTGCCGCTGGCAGAGGCGTCCTCTGCTGCTCATTTCTGTGGCAGCTGAATTAGACACACTGAGCTTCCTCAGAGACACTTCAGCATCCCGTGTGTCATTATTAGAACTCATTTATCTGAATAAAACCTCACCTGTAGCAGACACTAGAAAAGAACGTCCGAACTGAAGATGAAGGAACACTCAGCTGCCACTTTATTAGGTACACTTCTCTAAAAGTAACCACAGTCAATCAGAATACTTTATTGATCTCAAAGGCAAAGTGGGTCAGTTGAAGTTGCTCCCAGTGTACAACGGCAATAAAATAGAGAAAGCAAACATTTTAGAGAATATGTAAAAATATGCATAAATACGTACACTATGCAACCATAAACAATATGAAATATGTAAATGCATATATATCGACTATCTGTGTTATGCCAGAATTATATATACATATATATATGTGTGTATATATATATATATATATATATATAGAGAGAGAGAGAGAGAGAGAGAGAGAGAGAGAGAGAGAGAGTACTGCAGTAATGAAACAGTCCTGCAATAAATCCAGCCAACATGAAGTTTATAATGTTAGTACATAAACGTGCTGCACCACAGACTCCGTGTCAGTTTCAGCTCGGCGCTTCTTTAAGGGTGCGGTGACCATTTCCAAACACTGCGGCCTGACCAAGATCAAATATTTGCACATTAGTTTGGAGTCATTGTGCAGAGTTGGATCCTTTCACGATCACCTCCGTCTGACTCAGGATGTTCCTCCTCTCAGAGGCATAGAGAGTGAACATGATGCTGTTCAGTGCTGCAACTAATTATTATTTTCTTATCAATTAATGCATTCGTTATTCATTCTTATTGGATCGTGCAGTCAACAAAGGTTTTTTTAATTATGAAAAATGCAATTTCAAGTCCTGAGAGCCCACTGTGACACTATAAAACATTACATTTATTCAGCTGATGCTTTTATCCATAGGAATTAACTATGTGGATACGAACCAAATTGGCAAAAATCATGAAAGAACATCATTGATGTTGAGCTATTTCAGGTACATTGTTGTGTTTTATCCATCAAATGTCTTATTTTATACAACCAACAGTCCAAAACCTCAAGACATTCAACCTAAAAATATGATGAATAGAACTCTGGAAGCAGTAAATGTTCATATTTGAGAAGCTAAATCACAATTTATTTGTTATTTTTGATGATTAAACTAATGTGACCGCTCATTGATCATCAAAATTAGTTATTTTTTGGTTTGTCTAACTGATTATTCACCTCCTTTCACTCTGGGCTGCACGTTAATGTCCATGCACATGCTTAACTATGATGTAATGTTAATGTGTCCACATACTTTTGGCCACGTTGTGTATTTCATCATTGACTTTAGCTCACTATCATCACGTCCGGCCAATAAAACCTGGACTTCCTGATAAAACTCTGTTACATAAATTCGGAGCGCAGCGTGCAGACAGCTGTTGAGGCCGGTTGTGTCTCTTGTAATGATCTTATAGCAGCAGCTGAGGCGACCTCTCCCACAAACCGCCCCCCACCTCCCCCCCGCCGCTCGCTCCGACACGCAAGTCCAAACAAAGATGACATCACCACTCTCCCAAACGTGACTCAGAGCGGCCGGCCGAGCCGGCGGACCGTGAAGCTCAGCTGCCTGCACGCTCTCCCATCTGTCGCCTGAAATCCACGGTCCCCGGCCGAGCTCCATCAGCCCTCCAGAGGCTCACCCAGCAGGGGTGAGGAGTAATGGGGAGGTGGGAGGAAGTGATGAGGAGGGGGAGTCAGGGTGTACCGTGGAGGAGGAGGAGCGGGCAACACTGCTCGTCTTTCCCCTCAGATGAACGAGCACATCACGGTCAGAGTGAATTAATCCCACGCTCGGTGGTGGCGTGCCGGCCGTCGTCCTCGCTTGCTTGGCGAGCTGCTGTGTCACCCTCTTCCCCGCCTCCCCTCCCCCCTCTCCACGGAAACGAGCTCCATCTCTCGCTGTAACATGTATATTTCCCCTCTGGCCTGTGTTGCTCTGCTGCTCTGTTTGTCTGCTTTGTCAGTGCAGTGATTTGAAGGCGTTTGGTGACACAGAGCGACGCAGCTCATGAGTCTGCAGACCATCGACCTCACGCCTCTTTGGAACGGATTGGTTCTGCTCGCAGCCGCTTCACAATTTGGATAAAAAGCTTACGAACATGGTGAAAGTGAGTGTAAGTGGGCTGATGGACAACTAACATTGGTGTTTTCCACATAACCACAATATTTCCCTAAATTAAATGACACTGGACGGCAGTTAACAGGCAAAACATTGTCACTCAACGTCCTCTGAGCTTTTTCAAAGTCGTCCTTCATGATGTTCGTGCTTGCTGAAGTTGTGGGAGCTCATTACATTCCAGATATACAGTGTGAGACCACAGGAAGCGAGCCAGGGACAAACCTGAGGATGAGCTGAAACCTACAAAGACAGGACAAACCACACACGACTGTTAGGATTAGGGTTAGACTGCGGACCGTCAACACCAGCCAACCCAGACCTGAACAAACCTGGTCCAGCTCGGTCCCATCAGTCGTCAGGGCCAGATCAGGTTCAGGATCAGCGCAGCAGCCTTAATGTGAGTCCACACCTTTAGGCTGCTGCTGTTTCTTCCTCCATGTTTCTGATGCTGGCAAAGATTAACGACAACAAGTTGAAGAGAGGCCATTGCCCCAACTTCCAGTCTCCATATTTTTATGTATTTCACCAAAAAGTGAGAAACTCATTTATACCTTCAGCTGAAGTGAAAAAGTGGGAATATCAAAACTGAGAAGAAGCAGTTGTTGTGGCAGAAGCAGCTCGGGTACAATGATTTGTTTTTAGGTTAAAGGGATTTAATTCCCATTAAGCCTTCTGGGCTGAACCACTGCTGTCCTAACAGTTCGCAGCCTGAACCGAATGTCGCTAATGTGTAGAAAGGATGCAGACTTTAGGTGAAGCTGCATCAGAGCAGACCCATCTGCCGCCTCTGAAACATATTTCTATAAAGTAGATGTAAACACGCAGAATCACGTTTTATCTGCTGAACTACTCAGAACATCAAGCTTGAACCGTCAGTTTCTCTGCAGGCGCGACGATGGCAGGACTTCGGATTACATCATGAACAAACGCACCGTATGGACTGGTGGTGTGTGACACATCCATCTGGTGTCGCAGTGGCACTGAAATCCCACACCGGACAATTAAATCCTACACCAGAGGAATCTCCGACAAGACCCTCATCACACCTGACGAAGGGGCACAAATCCGGCTTAATGGTCCTTTAAGTGAGAGCATTACAGCGTCAGTATCACCCGTGGTGTGTTTGGCCTTGAGAGGCTCAGTTTGCCTAATTTATTATTAGCATACAGGTATAAATAATTCATAAACAGCCCTAAATGTCAATTAAAGGCAGCAAAAATGTCTTTATTTACCAGACAGTAATTCCACAGGAGATGAGCTCCTGGGAGTTACAGTTTTACTGTAAGATGCACAGAGCAGATATAACTGACCTGCTCCTCAAAGCAGGCTGGACACGTCACATATATGTAACATGTAAAACCATGTGACATTGTTGTCTGCTGCAGGTGATTGTGTACAGGTGTGTTTATGTCTGTGTTTCCATCCAAATGTAGAGCAAAGTGAGGCTGTACTTGGGCATAGCAGTGTTTTGAGCTAAATGCTAACATTAGCATGCTAAGATGCACACAGTGCAGTCCTAGCATGCTGATGTTTAGAAGGTTGTACAATGTTGACCATCTTATTTTGTCATGTTAGCATGCTAACATTTGCTAGTTATGGTTAAACACAAAGTACAGCTGAGGCTGAAAAACACAATTTGGACAAATTGAAATGGTGGAACTGGAGAAAAAGTCATAGCATCACTTATTATTCCAGTTTATCCTGAGGGGAACATGAATGCACCATGGCCTCGAAACGTGGATGGACGGTGGACACAGACTGGGAGGGGACATGTGTTCGCTGCCAGCACAAAACAGCAACACAACATTAAAAACATGTTTTTTTTCTGTTGATTTTCTATTGATTTCTGCAGTCCACAACGGGACGGCTTCATTTCAACCACAGTGAAAGAACCCTGATAATCCCCACGTCTTCTACGTCCCCGCTTCACAGTTTGAGCTCTAAGAAGTGAGCGAGCGCTCCTTTAGCATGTTACTACACCTGACCTGTGTCTCAGAACAGGAACCGAACCAGCCGGAAAGCAGCTCTGACTTATGAGACGTCACACAACGAGTCCCACATCTTTAAAGACGAGAAGACACGACGAGACCAGGAACAGGAAGTGGTCTGCCCTTAAAATCCAAAACATACATTTAGTGCCATTTTCTTTTTCAGCCGTCACACTTGAAGCATAAAACTTGTGGTGTGTGAGTAAAGTGTTCCTGTCAGTGTGTTTCTCTCTGCTCTGTGGATTCATAATCCTGCTGCATTCATGTGTTCATTCATGTTCCTGCTGCATTCATGTGTTCATTCATGTTCCTGCTGCATTCATGTGTTCATTCATTTTACTGCTGTAGATGTTTCAGCTTGAGCTCATTGAACTCCTTCATATCCTGAAGTCTGCTCCTTCTTTACAGTCGAAAGCAGACGCACAAGAAATGAAAAGAGGCTTTCTATGAATTATTGGCCTTTCTGCAGAGCCGCAGTGTAATTATTGTGCCCCCTCGCTTCACAGCTGGAGCTCAGCGCGTTCGAACGATGAGAGTCGAGTTTTCCTTCTGTTCGAGGACGACATGCTGAGCCTCACCCAGGTGATGAGTGTGTGCAGATGCTGGAGTAACTCGGCTCCTTCTGGGTGTGACTGTAAATAAAGAGTGGTCTTCGTCATCCAGCCTGGTTAGATAAGCTTTATATAAGACGTCTATCTTTGGTCCATCAGCCCGGTGTCCTCCTGCCCTCCTGTCAGCCGTAACTCGCTGGTGAAAGCTGCTGATTTGTCAGCAACTACCAACCACTTCAGCAGTTCATCACTCATCATTTCATTTCTTTCTGCTCGTCGGATGTGAAAATATTGACGGCTGTAATCGCTTGTTTTCATGTCAAAGCAGAAAAGCGTCCTCTTGTCTCCCGCTGGCTGTGAGTCGTTTATCCAAGAAGCAGTTGGATGACAGATCTTTCATTTTGGCGCTCCTCCTCTACCTCAGATTGGATTTTTATCTTCATTCCCTTTTGTGACTGTGAGGGACTTCACACTCTGTTAAAGAGCAGATATGCATATTCAGCTCGTGTTTTTGCTTCCTTATTTGGAAATGTTAATAGTTTGCATTTATCTTTGCTGTCTTTGTGAATCAGAGTAGATAAAACAGTCTTCAAACAGCGCTCAGGACGCGGTGCTGAAATCAGCTTTAACAGGCGAACCCCTGCAGACATCTTGAACCACGCTGGGGGTTGTGCGGCCTTCTTGTTAAATAAGTAATGAGACACACTTGAAGATTAGTCATCATCTGCATGTCCCCTGGAGTTTCTGTGGCGGATTAAAAAAACATCACAGCATCCTTTCCGTGCACACTTTTGTCATGCAAACTGAGGCTGAACGCCGCACTCCAACGCCCTGAAAGTCTACTTCCTCTGTCACCTCATTACTGTGAGCGATGGGTTGATGCGTGAACACAAATTTAGGTGTGAAAAAGTGGGTTTGAGTTTATATTCTCGAGAATATGACATGCACGGCGGAGTTCAAGTGGACTTCTTAGTGATTAAACACTTTATTAAATGATTAAAAGTAGTGACAATCTCGCGATGGGATCAGACGTGACGCCGATCAGCGTGTTGAGGTTCAGACCCGTGAGTACTCAGAGGTGTTACTGCATTACTACACGAGTACTTTGATGACAGTTGTGACACCGTTAGCGACACTGTTGGTGTTCTCACTGATCGCATCTGCGACAACAGAGTGTGAAATCCTCACAAATGGTAACACCAGCTCCTCCAGCCACGATCTCCCTGCAGTGATGGTTCCTCAGAACACCGTCCAGCTGACAACTGATCCTTTATCTCAGCCATGATTCTACATTCATGACTAACCGTCTTTAATATGCATCCTAATGAGGGAGTGACCATGGTCAGGCGTGTGGAATAAGTCTGACACGGTTCAGCTGGTGAGATCCTAGTCTAGTTTCAAACGTCTCAGGATGGACGGGAATGATTGAATCTGGCTTTCAGAGACTTTTGAGGTACATTTTGCTGAACCAGTTGAAGAAGCTTCAGCAGCAGGTGTCAGGAAATGTGTTTTATGAATTCCCCCCTAAAATCAGTCATTTCTTCCCTCAAACTGCTAAATTATGTACTTCTACTCCTCAGTTTACTACATAATTACTTAATTTCTTCCCCCAAATTAAAGAAGAATGCTCTAATTTGAGACATAAGTGTGTATTTCCTGGTAACGGAGCAGCACTCAGCCTGTGAAACAGCTGTTTATTTGTCAGCGTTGACAAATTTAGAACAAGCATGAGGACGGCGTTCAGACGACCTCGCAGGATGAGTGGATATCACTGCAGAGCTGTTTATTTATATGACTCACCTTTTTTTTCTTGAATTATTTTTTTACCCTTCGGCTGCAACCCTCCTTGTTTTATTTACTTATTTACCCTTACCAAAAAGAACACATGCAAAAGATCTTATTTCACATTTGGAAAGATGAATGACATGTGTTCAAAACAGTACCGTATGTGATTAATCACCTGCATATCAGCGTGTGAAATTTGTTACGTGTGTGAAACATCACATGTGCAAAAACCAAATGAGCTTCAATGGTAATTTTCTAATGGTTTTGCACATAAAAACACACAAAATGTGCAGTTTTAAAGGTCTGCTGTTTCCAGCATTTCCAGGATTTCCAGGCATCTTCCGACAAAAATTAAATGTAATGTTTTCATCAGTGTAAAATCACCTAAAATATGTCTCTTTCTCTACTAAATACTAATAAAACATCAATTATACACATTTTAAGTAATCACTGAAGTTATTAAAATTGATCCCTCTGGGGATCTACGTGCATGAACCAAGTTTCAACCCATTCAACAGTTACTGAGATGTTTCTGCACCACAGTGGTGGACTCATCATCCCGATAGCCACGCTGCTAACGGCGCCTCCACAAAGAGAATTTCCAAAAGAAACCTGAAGCGGTGAAACTGAGGACATGTTCCACTGCAGGCAGCGGTGCAGGCATCTGTAGTCAACACACATGTCTGAGTCCAGTTTGTTTGCACAGCCAAACACAGTTTTTACTCTGAATATCAACGCGTCAGATACTCAGCATGAGTCAATATTTGACCTGAGACTGCTGATACCAAACAGTTTCTAAAATCCTTGACAAACAGCCTGCTGGCGGTGGAACACTGAAGCGCTCCATTAAAACCTAATCAGCTTGTCATTTGCAAGTCACAGTAATGAAATTCACACTGACATTTAAGCCCGACATCCGTGCAAATAAGGCTGTTGTTATTTCCATGTGTCTAATTTAAAGGTGTGATAACCTGATGGAGCAGCATTTCTTGCTCTGTGTTTCATGAGGGGAGGGAAAGCGACATTTGCATTCAACAGAAGGCTTCGAAGAGCATTTCCATGAAGAAACCATCACAGGCTGCATCAGTGAGAGGAAAACAAACCTGGGTACTCTCCTGACGGCGTGTGTCTCTCATCCTTCAAGGGGAATGAAAACCATCCAGGTCTCCATGTAATTTCAGTTCAGCAGGTTTGAGTGAGCTCGTACGTTTATTCTGTGATTCCACCGAGACATAAAATGATTCCACAGACAATGAATCTGCTGCTGAGGATGTGGATCCACGAGATGAAGCATTAAAGTTAAAAGTCAAAGCCGTCACGCTGCAGTAAAGTGTTCCTGTCAGTGTTTCTATCTGCTCTTTGTGGATTCATTTTATTTCAGCTTGGTGACGATGCATTTTCAGCTGATCCAAGAGGCTTTTTTAACAGTTTATTGAGCTGAAGAAGACATGAAGGAACTCTTCATCCTTCAGTTCATCACAAACATTCAACACATCTGGAGATATGTGGATTTCACTGCAGGGGAAGGGGGTGAAAACTGTAATCTGACTAAAGCTGTCAGACAAATGTAGTGGAGTAAAAAGTACAATCTTGATGTGTGAGATGTGGTGGAGTAGAAGTATAAAGTTGCATGAAATGGAAACACTCGACTAAAGTACAAGTATCTGACATTTCTGCTGAAGTACTTGAGTACATGTACTTTAAAACATACAGATGGGCTCAAAGTGCTTTAAAGCAGGATGGATGTTCACAGAAACTCTTTAACAAGCACTCAGCCGAGCAAAAACCACACATGTGAAGTTTTAAAATAGCTTTAATCTCTGTGATACGGAGGAGGTGGATGTGAGAGGGAATCATGAGAAGAAGCAGCTGACGGGTTTCGTGTTGACTGATTTAAGCTCCAGAAACAAACGCCCCACGCTGTGATCTGAAGCATCGGACCGGAGCTGTGACCTCTGGATTAAGGATTACCCACCACACACAGAGAAGCACGGGATTATGCTTTTGTTTTGTCGTGTCCACTGCTGCCAGTGCAGGACTGGAGCCAAACCCACAGATAAACGACAGCACTGCACTCTGACTGCTGGACTCAGAGGTTTGTGAAGCTTCTGATAAGATGAAGATGATGAGGAGTCAAAGGAGAGAGGAGGCGTCGAACTGCACAGGTCACGATGCTTCAGCAGTCAGAGAGCTGCCTGCTGTGTTAATGGGTTCAACTGTACGAGCAACACCTCAGCGTTACAGAGTCACCAGAGTTCAGTGGTCTCTGTCTCTGCTTCTTGTTCATCCATAGGATGAGTGGATGGATCAGCTGATCCCTGCAGAGACCACACCTCTACAGGTCTGCTGTGACTCCATTAAAACTCATTAAATTAGAAATCTGTAACAAATAAGCACAAGACTGAAATAATGATGGTTTGACACATGGACACATCCTGGTGACGCACATCACCACCAGCACCACCATCACCACCATCACCACCACCATCACCACCAGCACTACCAGCACCATCACCACCAGCACCACCAGCACCATCACCACCAGCACCACCAGCACCACCATCACCACCATCACATCTGGATCTTTCAGGGACTTTGGCCCACTTCGTAGGTGAAGTGTCAAAACATGTCATGAAGTGGTTTAGCAGAACAGAGTCTGAGCTCAGAGTTGATCAGGTGGAACCTCTTCTCTTGCTGACAGCTGTGACAGTCATGGACTCCAGCCTGAGAATCAGCGAAACAAAAAAAAAAAAAAAAAAAAAAAAAAAAAATGGAAAGGCTTTCAGAGGAGGAGCGGACCCGGAGGAGATTCTGCCAAGGATTCAGTCAGATAAATGAGCCAGTCGGACACAGTGACGGGACATACAACCATCCTCATCCTCCGGCATGCACGTCCTGGACTGCAGCAGCCTTCGTGTTATAGGCGGGGGACTCCTCTGTCATCAGCATCCTCAGCCAATGGAGGAACCAGCGGAGGAGACACTTTAACCGTCTCTCCGGAGCGGAGAGCATCAGAACGCAGCGCCCGGTGGCGCGGATCCATCCTCCCGTTCAGGTACCAGCATCTGGTTCTGGTTCTGCTATTGGACTCTTTACCCTCTTTATTTCCTCTTGAAGACTGTGGGATGGTTTGAGCTGCAGTGGCAGCCCGCTGTGTGGATGTCCAGAGGGGAAATGCAGCTTCACGGAAGGCTGGATTCTGCGTCTTGAAGGGAATTTAAGGGTAAAAGTGAGTACAGTTGCGTGTTAATGTCTGATATGACCTGACAATGAAGATGTGATTCAGTGGATGAGTTGACCTTCCACAAAAATATCAGGGAACTGTTTCAAAGAGAATCCCTGCAGGGAATCTGGAAGTGCGCTAAAACCCAGAAGATCCGCGTGTCTTTTTGCACACTAACAGCCAAAATTATTCCTTAAACAAAATGTCAGACAGAGTGACTGTGGCAGTAATCTTGTGCTTAAAACACTTTAAAGCGCGTGTCCAGTAAGACGCGCAGAGTCTTGCTGGACAGTGCGCGCTGGAAAGTGATGGATTCTCTTTGCGTCCCGGGGATCATTGGCCGGATGTGCGGGAGGTTTCCGCATGACTGCGCGCTGTAGATGGATATACAGTGGAAAAAAAAGCTTGAGGATATGACATCTGAAACTGAAAAGCAAAATAAGCAGTGACAGGATAGCCTGCAGCTGCGTCTCTGTCATATTTCGCAACACGGATGTCCTAAAAACTGGATGCATCTTTTGTCTTATTTAACATTTACTTAAGTCGGGAATGTGTGGAGATGATCACTGAAGGAGCACCGAGGAGCATTTTAAGACACTCTGAGCTGGAGGCTCTGGTCGTGACTGAGGATGTCTCAGTGTTTCAGCTTGGCCGCTTCTGCAAAATAACTTGAGGACATTTTTAAGAGAAAATTAACTACAGGATGGTCTTTAGTATATTAACCCCTCACAGACAGTTAAACATGTTGTACATTAGGCTGAACTGAATAAGACTGACGTCCTTTTTTCACTGTAACTGAAGGAGGATGTCCAGGAACCGCCTCGCTCTGCAGCGCGTGTACGTTTGTGCCTCTGCGGATTAAAGAGTCCACGAGCGCCAGCTGGGTTCTGTTTACTATTACAGCTGCTGTTATCCGACCAGATTATGACGTCAGCTCTCCCCCCGCAGGAGTAAGTAGTGTCCATCCATCCATCCACCCGTCCATCATCATCCATCCATCATCCCTCCATCCATCCATTCATCCATCCATCCATCCATCATCCTCCATCATCCACCCATCCATCATCCACCCACCATCCATCCATCATCATCATCCATCCATCCATGCATTCATCCATCCATCATCCACCCATCCATCATCCACCCACCATCCATCCATCATCATCATCCATCCATCCATGCATTCATCCATCCATCCATCCATCATCCATCCATCATCCCTCCATCCATCCATCTATCATCCATCCATCCATCCTCCATCCTCCACCCATCCATGCATTCATCCATCCATCCATCATCCTTCCATCCATCATCCACCCACCATCCATCCATCATCATCATCCATCCATCCATACATTCATCCATCATCCATCATCCATCCATCATCCCTCCATCCATCATCCACCCACCATCCATCCATCATCATCATCATCCATCCATCCATCCATCCATCATTATCCTTCCATCCATGCATTCATCCTTCCATCACCTTCCCTCCATCCATCCATCATCCATCCATCCATTATCCATCATCCATCCATCCCTCTGTCATCCATCCATCAATCATCCATCATCCACCCACCATCCATCATCCCTCCATCCATCATCCATCCATCATCCACCCAGTCTGGTCCATCCTCACATGTCAGCTGACATCAGATCAGCTGTTGTTGCTGCATCATGACATCAGTGCAGGAAGTTGAGGGAGGACAACAAAGGGAAACATTGTTAACACAAAATGAAATCTTTGACACAGAATTTTGCCACAACATGCAGTGAATGATTTGTCAGAGATTGTTCCACCGCAGCTTCACATGCTGTTTATTCATATGTGTAATTTATATCAGGTCCCACCTTCAGTCACAGTGTGATCTGGTGGTGGACCTTCATGTGCGAAGGCAGCACAATGTAAGCGCACACATCAGCTGAGCTGCAGGGTTGCATCTTCTGACGCCTGTAGGGTCCAGTGGCAGTGATGTGTTGATCCAGTGAGTGAGCGCTGATGTAGATTAATACCAGGAAACAGGACAGTGGTTTATCCTGATGGGCTGACGCATCAACTCGCGACAAAACCACTGGTGTGAGTTCCTCTTCAGGGTGTGGAGGTCGGGGCGTTGGATGGGCGTGAGGTGGATCCAGTCTTCATGCAGGAGAGCAGGGATTACAAACCCATTACAGACACGTTACAGAACTAATGTTAGTTTTTGTTTTTAAATATAACCAACATCCCCAAACTTTAACGATCCCACAGTTGTCGTGTGCAGACACACAAACGCAGCACATTTCACATGAGCAGTTTTTGTAACTCTTGGCTTCTTTCTCTTTGTGATTTTAGGTCATGAAGTGAATGCTGCAGCACCTCTGGTTCCAATGATTGAGACCAGCACTCCCACCATGCTGCACAGAACTGAGCCAGCACACTGCACCGTGTGCTGCTGTACGCTGGCCAACAAAATCCTCATGGTGCTCTTCATGGTGCTGCTCATCTTCGCCATCTTGTTTGGGAACTTGGTGACTCTGGCTGTGATTTTAGGGACTAAACACTTCCACACGCCGCAGGGCTACCTGAAGGCGTCCCTCGCTGTGGCAGATCTGGCCGTGGGGATATTCGTGGTGCCGCTGTCTGTCTACGCCGAGGTCTACCTCATGGTGACCGACTCGGCACCAGAGTGGACTTCATACAACTCGCAGTTGGTGAGTTTCCACCCGTGCAACGTTATCGGCCCCATCTTTGCCGGCTGCACTTTGGTCTCCATCACCACCATTTTCCTGATGACCATCGAGAGGAGCATCGCTGTGCTGAGGCCACTGCACAAAGACTCTGTGATCACACGGAAAAGGACCACCATCCTCATCGTCCTCTCCTGGGTGGGAAGTTTCTTCTTGGCGGTCTCTCCGATGGTTTTCAGCAGCGAGATCGCTCTGGAGTACAACTCCTGCAGCCGGATGTGTAATTACGCTCTGGGGACCATCGGCGAGTTTCCCAGCCAGGCCTGGAACATCCTCCTTCTGTTCCCCACGTTTGACTTCACTCTCCTGGGTGGAACTGTGGTCATCAACGTCATCTCTCTGTCCAGCATCCGGCAGCATTCGAAGCGCAGGAAACACCTGGCCGAGGCCGAGTGCCAAAGCACCACCAAACCCACGTTCTCTGACATCAAAGCAGCCAGAACGATAGGGACGCTGACTGTGGCGTTTACCGCATCATTCACCCCCATCGCTGTATTCGTGGTCGGGAACGTTTTGGGGAATACATGGTGCAACTTTTCCTTTTTCGCCTTCTGGATTTTGGCCACCAACAGTTGCTGGAATGTCATAATTTACAGCGTGAGGGATCAGAAGTTCAGACTTCGCGCACACAAGCTGCTCATGCCTTTCCAGAGAAAAAACACAACCAAAAATCTAAAGAACTCAGCGACCAAAGACTAGAGCTGGACCTCATCAGGACCGCGTCACTTAGATGTTTGTTTGTCACACAAACCCGCCGTTCAACACGTTGTGGCTCTCGTTAAGAGACGCCTCTGCATGTTTTGTGGATTGCTGTTGTGAAGTTTTTACATTAGCATGGAAAGTTCTCAGATCACAGCTGTTGGATATTAAATGTCCCTCGTTGTGGACATTTGTGTGGTTCTGTGTAACATGAAGCGTGTTTCAGTCTGTGGAATGCTTGTTTTCCTGAGTGTGAGCAATTAAAACATGAGTCAAACTCAACCTGATTCCACAGTGTGTGAAGATGTATCTAAGACATATTTCAGACACATATTCTCAACTGACACACGACAAGATTATTCAGTCAGTTCTGCCGTGTTCATGGTCAGACTGTACACTGAGAGCAATACAAGGTAAAATAATACTGTACTGATCAGCAGGAGGGAAATTATTTGATGGTAAAATTATGTTTATACAAATTTCCTCAAGCTATTTTTTTCATATTTATAACGACACAGTCTAAAAATAGCAGGGCATCATTGGGATCAAAGTCGGACAGTTTAATGTGGAAGTCTATGGGGATTGGCTCATTTTTGGAGGCAGAGGATCAGAAGATGCAGCATCAAGGACAGATGAGTAAAGTACAAAAGGCAGAATACTACAATTCTCATCCAACCTATAGGTGAGCACACCCAGGCTACCACCTGATACACACCTGACACACACCTGATACACACCTGTCAGATGAAAATGGTCCCAACCGGCTGCCACCAGGGAACAATACAGACACAGACAGCAGGAATCTATGCAACATTAGCAAATACTACTGAAACCTACAGAGAAAATTAACATCAGCGTGAAAGAATTTCAGTGTTCTGACTTCACAGATTTCCCAATAAAAAGTGGAAATTGAACAGCTCTCAGTTTGTCATCTGCCGTCACTCAACAGAAAATACTTTTCCAGCCTCAGAACTTTCATCTACTCTCTTCACTTTAAGCAATTTCACACCTCGTGGATTATCATTTTCTGAGCTTCCCTAAAAGTCCCGGCAGTCACGGCCAATTTAATGACTTTTTGCAGAATGACATAAACTCTCCAGACTCCACCGGCCGGCTGCCCGTATGCTGACACAAACACTTTGACTGAACAGCAGGAACAATCAACACCAACAGCAAACAAATGATTACATAGTTGAGTCAAAGGTCCAGATGATCCAAATCCAGGAACACATTTGGTCCAGAACAATAGAAAGATGTTTTATCATTTGAAATTAGCGTGCAGAGGTGCTAATCTTCTGTACTTTCTCTGGTAGAAGTCCAGTAAGCACATATGGATAGCTGTGTGGGTTTCAAAATGGCCGCCGCACTTTCACCTTTCAGCTGACACCTCGCTTGACCGACTTCCATGTCCACAGCACAGCAGCCAACGAGAGTCCACATTTAAGGGGATTGCCTACTTCTCTTCAGTCGTGTGCAGATCAGGGGCAGATGATTGGCACCTCAGACAGCCAATGAAATCGAGTCGGGATATGCTGCTTCAGTGGATAATTTACAGCCAAATTCAGTGCAAAGAAGGATATTACACAGGGTTTGAAATGATAAACACAGTAAATGGCCTAAACATAAATATATATAGCCAAAAATAAGTATAGATAGCCAAAAATATACATACTCATCTACATAGAACAAAAACACCCAGAACAGGCTGAAAACCCTTCATTCTGGGCGTCATCAGGATTCATCCTCTGGGAAGTGGACAGAACACAGAAAGATATCTGTTGACAGACTGATATCAGCATCTAAACCAGACAAAATACCCTAAAAATACATGAGTGACATAATAAATATGTTTGCTCATGTGTTTTTGATGATGACAGATTTTGTTCTCGGTGAAAATAAAGGGAAGTTTCTGATGTCTAACGAGGGCTGACCCACACGAGAGGAATGAAAAATGAAATCCAGGCTGTTGAGTTCTTTGAAAACATCATATTTCTTCACCAGGGTGTTGTCGTCCCTGAGCTCATTGCACAGAACCTGCAGAAAGAAAGATAAAGAAGCCCTTTCTGTCAAATACATCACTTCCTGCCATGAACGCTCACAGCGATGAGTCACAGCTGGAGGAATGAAAGGAAGCGAACAGAACCAATGAGAAAAAGATGAAAGGAGAGAAAGACGTCGCTGTCCTTGACTCTCATATCAATAAAGCTCACAGTGGACTGACTGGAGGAAGATGATGAAGATGCTCCAGAAAAAGACCACCGCCGGCCTTTTCTCAAAGACAGAGCAGCAGATTTGATGATCGTGGAAGCACCGCCGCCTGTAAATGCTCAGCGATGCTGCGTGCTGCACTGAAAACTGAACTAAAACCAAATGACTTTCATGAAGTTTCACACAGACAGACACGTTCCTCAGCAGATGATTGCTCATAACTTTAGGAACCCACCAACCTTTAATGCAGCGCCACCAACAGGTCAGAGTTTAGGGTGCCTTTCAGCCTCAGCTGTTCCTTGAGATTAACGTTAACTTGACAGCAGAGCCTTCTGAAAGCACAGCTGAGCCGAGCACGACGTGTTGTTAGCAGAGCAGCAGCAGCTTCAGTCCATCTGTGTCTCTGCAGGGTGCGTTCAGGGACAGCCTTCTGTGTGGATCGTACACGTTTTGATCCCAACACACAATCGCTGCAGAGGCAGAAGAGGGCCTGTTCTGTCAGACGTGTGGGAGATGGACAGGCGTGAAGAAGAACACGGCTGAAACGCCTCCTGTGTGACGAGCTGAAACACTCCCAACGGAAAACCTGCCTGAAACCGTGGATTCATTCCCCAAAACTGAGACCTGATCTGACAACGGTGTCGACACTAAATCTAAAGACAAGGCCGATTCTGAAGGCCACTGTGATGATGATTTCACCTGTGATGATGAAGAGCAACTTTCTTAAGATGTTTTGCTCTTTGGCTTTAATCAGGGCGATGAAGGCGTTAAAATAAACCTGCAGTAGGATTCAGTTCACTGACATGTTGGCTCACAGACCTGAGATCTGTGGGTAAATTAAGAATCAGTCCCACAGTTTGTAAGAAGAGCAAAGTTGTCTTGAGCTTTTTTATTTTTGGTGTGTGATGAACTTTACGTCTTATTTCAGTCACAGCAGCAGCTTCTCTGTCGTCTTCTGCTTCAAGGTCGTCTGTCTGGTCAGAAAAGTGTCTTTTATTTGTTTCCAATCAGCAAAATCTCTGTTTTATTGTGTCCTGTTCAGACCATCAGTGTCTTTTCCATTCAGAAACATTAGAAAGTGGAGCATCTGTTCTTAATTATCTCTGCTTTTTCCATCTGGGCCTCTTGTGTTCGTCTGGTGGCAGAAACATGATGAGACGTCAGACATGTCCTGCCTCTCGTCCGACAGTCTTTGTCCTCCTTTGACTGAAATCAAAATTGCTTTGAGAAAGTGCAGCATTTTTGTGGCACTTGTTGAAAGTTATTCACAAAATTTATCAAGAAAAACTGGAAACCAACATGATTTCTGAGAGGATTTCTCCCAAAGGGACTCAAGTCTTAAAGGTTTTTCAACCAAATAAAATAAAATGATCTTTTAGAAATCCAACACTGTCAGTAAGTGTTCTTTAAACTACAAGGTCATTAATGTCCCCTACAGGACTTAATAAAGGCTTATCTAATCTTATCTTATCTTAAAATTGGAGCTTAATCAGAGCTTCCAGAAAGCAAAATGTTGTCGTATGTCAGCAGTAACTGAACGGGTCGTTTATGTCGCACGTTCATCGTTTAGAAAGACGATGTTTTAAAGAACCTGCAGATCATTTATTTGACTTTAGTTTATTCACGTCGTGCAGCTTCAGCTTCGCAGATAAAACAGCTGAGTTTCATTTTTTCAGAGCAGAGGAACTCGTCGTCGGGGCTCATCATCTGCGTTTCCGCCCGCAGTACCTGGAACCTTCAGTCAGAGGAACCACTTTAAGGAACTCAAAGGTTCCTTCAGCCTGTTGCTGTCAGCGTTTCCCCCACAGACCCCAGCAGGCTGCTGTGACTGTGCTGCGCTCTCTGACTCCATGTCAATGTGTCGAAGCACCGCCAACTAAAACCAAACTTTCAAAGATGGCGGCTGAAATAAAATGCTGCGAGTACTCGACCAATCAGGGATGTTGAGCGCTGAGATGAGTCAGCGGACTCATTTAATGAACGAACTTAATTAATTGAGCTCTTGGTGTGCTAATTAGAAACACGTGAACCAGGATTCAGTCACCCTACGTCCTCTGAACTTTCAGCTGCACATCACAGCGACTGCGAGGCGTTTACTGTCCACGCTTTAATCTGTATTACCTCCATTCAGCAACTTGAACTGGGAACGGTCCGACTTTAAGTTTTCAGGGACTGTTTGAGCTCCTCCTTCAGAGAAAAGTCCTCTCAGAGACAGTTTAAAGCACGGAGGTGAGAGGTGTCAGGAGCATGGTGCGTTCAGCGTGTCGTTCGGGAAGCTTTCACTCCAAGATCTCTGCCTCTAGAAGGACTGAACACATGCGGCTTTGTGCCGAGCGCCTTGTTTTATCCTCGTGTTGCATCTGTATTCCTTCACTGAATCCTGGGATTGAATTTGAACTAGTTTTAACGATTCTCAGTGTGTCTGTGTGAGACAGGCCTTTATTGAGGTTTCAATTACACAGGCCTCCAAACTGTGCTTAAAGCAAATTTATTAAGATGTTTCATCAGCGTGCTTTGATTTTAACTCCCCTCAGAGGCGGAGGAGGACGAGCAGGCGGGCGGGGTGACGGCTCGGGTTTCTGTGCACGTGCTTTTTATCCTGAAGAAGCTCGAGGACAGAAGCAGCACGTTTTCCTGCAACATCAGTACCTGAAGTTAAAAAAAATCCGACATTTCATTATTACAGACAGCAAGAACAAAACAGGAGACGCAGAAAAAGAAGAAAATGAGCATAAAAACAATGTCGCCTTGAGAAGGATTTATTATGTATTTGTTTATTCAGTCTTATATTTGGTTTTTAATTGTTTATATCTTTTACAAAAATCTCCATGAACACAATCATAGAACACACACAATATAAAAAGAGAATATAAATACTGCACGCTGTACATCCTCTGTGTACACATAAAGACACACATACTGAACATCATCATCCAGCCATCATTCACTGTTTATACAGTCTGTGTTGTTTTCAACTTGACCTGTATATAGATGTTTTATTTAGGTTGTTATTTACACACATCTCCATGCATTCATACACCTACTTCTCCACACACCTGTGCTCACAATAGTCCTCTCTGTTCTTTACCTTTATTTCTTCAGCTCTGTTGTCCTTGTTCTCCACTTTATTCCTGTTAGCGCAATGAGAGCAATGAGTAGCCACAGTCATATCCTTTGTGTTTGTACTCATATTTGGACAATAAAGCCGATTCTTTCACTCAATCCACAGAGTATTTCTTGTTTGGAGACGCACGCTTTGGCCTTCTGGTGGCTCAGCAGTGGAGGGTTCTGTGTCCTCAGTTAAGTTTATATTGATGCGCATCACAAACTTGGTTGTTCTGACGTGAAACGGTAGATAAGTTTGACAAGTCGTGACGTTAATGTGAGCTGGCCTCCTCGCTGCGGATGAAGTGGTGCATCAGAGATGAAACACAGAGTGACTGATAAACTCTGCTGCAGTTCGCTCTCTGCCTTTCTGGGCGAAATTCTTCCTCTGGAGGGAGCAAATCTGCCTGTTTAATAATCTAATCAGACAACCAACCAACCCAATCAGTCACTCTGATTTAGAGCAAAGTGCCTCTCACACCAACAGCAGCTGTGACTTTTCAATCAGGCCGAGTCAGTGCGGCAGTCTGAGAGTTTTTACATGAAAACAACTTCTTATGGAAATGAATGAGAGATAAAAACAACAAAAGGTCTTCAGCGTTGATTCCAAAGAGCATCTTTAATGAAGAGAGCGAACGTCTCATGCTGGAGTTTACTTGGATGCTCCACTGATGCTTTTAGCAGGCAGG